>NW_028257273.1:0-2093 GCF_035046125.1 Drosophila serrata | reverse complement strand
TCGATTTTTGACAATTTTAATGTTGTAACCCCTTATCGTTTTTTGCAAAAATCGAACAAATTTTCAAAAAAAATTTTTCAACCTAAAATAGTTAGATCGATTTAGCTGTTGATGCTGATCAAGAATATATATGATTTATGGGGTCAGAAATGACTCCTTCACAGTTTTATAAGCTTCTGACTAAACTTAAAATACCATTCTTTCAGTCGATATTTATTTTATAGCACAATTTTGTCAATAAATCAAATTTTAAAAAATTCATAACTAAGCCAAAAATGCATTAATTTTAATTCGGAAACCCGTCCAATGCTAGTTTTTATTAGGGTAACAAATCTGCATACTCAATTTAGTAGGAAATCAGTCCTTTGCAGTTCTACACTCTTCTGACTGAACTTATAAAACCATTCTTTGAGTCGATATTTATCTATATTTTATAGGACAATTTTGTCAATAAATCAAATTTAAAAAAACGCGTAACTAAGCCAAAAATGCATTAATTTCAATTCGGAAACCTTTCCTATGCTAGTTTTTATTGGGGCAATAAAACTGCATACTCAATTGAAAATGAAAATTTTTGTCGATTTTTGACAATTTTAATGATGTAACCCCTTATCGTTTTTTGCAAAAATCGAACAAATTTTCAAAAAAATTTTTTCAACCGAACATAGTTAGATCGATTTAGCTGTTGATGCTGATCAAGAATATATATGATTTATGGGGTCAGAAATGACTCCTTCACAGTTTTATAAGCTTCTGACTAAACTTAAAATACCATTCTTTCAGTCGATATTTATTTTATAGCACAATTTTGTCAATAAATCAAATTTTAAAAAATTCATAACTAAGCCAAAAATGCATTAATTTTAATTCGGAAACCCGTCCAATGCTAGTTTTTATTAGGGTAACAAATCTGCATACTCAATTTAGTAGGAAATCAGTCCTTTGCAGTTCTACACTCTTCTGACTGAACTTATAAAACCATTCTTTGAGTCGATATTTATCTATATTTTATAGGACAATTTTGTCAATAAATCAAATTTAAAAAAACGCGTAACTAAGCCAAAAATGCATTAATTTCAATTCGGAAACCTTTCCTATGCCAGTTTTTATTGGGGCAATAAAACTGCATACTCAATTGAAAATGAAAATTTTTGTCGATTTTTGACAATTTTAATGATGTAACCCCTTATCGTTTTTTGCAAAAATCGAACAAATTTTCAAAAAAAATTTTTCAACCTAAAATAGTTAGATCGATTTAGCTGTTGATGCTGATCAAGAATATATATGATTTATGGGGTCAGAAATGACTCCTTCACAGTTTTATAAGCTTCTGACTAAACTTAAAATACCATTCTTTCAGTCGATATTTATTTTATAGCACAATTTTGTCAATAAATCAAATTTTAAAAAATTCATAACTAAGCCAAAAATGCATTAATTTTAATTCGGAAACCCGTCCAATGCTAGTTTTTATTAGGGTAACAAATCTGCATACTCAATTTAGTAGGAAATCAGTCCTTCGCAGTTCTACACTCTTCTGACTGAACTTATAAAACCATTCTTTGAGTCGATATTTATCTAAATTTTATAGGACAATTTCGTCAATAAATCAAATTTTTAAAAACGCGTAACTAAGCCAAAAATGCATTAATTTCAATTCGGAAACCTTTCCTATGCTAGTTTTTATTGGGGCAATAAAACTGCATACTCAATTGAAAATGAAAATTTTTGTCGATTTTTGACAATTTTAATGATGTAACCCCTTATCGTTTTTTGCAAAAATCGAACAAATTTTCAAAAAAAAATTTTCAACCTAAAATAGTTAGATCGATTTAGCTGTTGATGCTGATCAAGAATATATATGATTTATGGGGTCAGAAATGACTCCTTCACAGTTTTATAAGCTTCTGACTAAACTTAAAATACCATTCTTTCAGTCGATATTTATTTTATAGCACAATTTTGTCAATAAATCAAATTTTAAAAAATTCATAACTAAGCCAAAAATGCATTAATTTTAATTCGGAAACCCGTCCAATGCTAGTTTTTATTAGGGTAACAAATCTGCATACTCAATTTAGTAGGAAATCAGT
>NW_028257272.1:0-54827 GCF_035046125.1 Drosophila serrata | reverse complement strand
TTTCTTGACAGTAGAGGCAAAGCCCATTAAGTATTTATATATCGTGCATTACTTATAAAAAGAAAAAAAAAGAACAAATACAAACAAGTACAAAGATTATAGATTCCAGAAATCTAGGTTGGCGGAAAGAGTCGGTGAGCAGCTTTTCCCCCGAAGATCGTCATACCTTGTTGTGTCCTCTTTTTTCGAGTCACTTCTCCCGCGGTGAATGTGGCTGCCCCCAATGCATTTGGCAGTCACGTCAGCTGCTTGGCGAGATCAGCTGCGACTAGTGTTGACGGGCGTCTGGAACCACACCGGTCTGGCAACCCCCGCCGCCACAGGTGGCTTCGGGCTACTAGACCGGCAGGTGGCGCTGTCAAGCCCTTGCTCGCGCTGAAGAAAGCTTCGTGATATGACTTCCACGTCTGCTCCGCATATGCTGGATGTAACATACCTTTTTGGGCTGCTGCTCTAGATCCTTGGCATGAGGTGCTGAGAATTGGCTGAAACCCGCATATGCTGGATGTAGCATACCTTTTTGGGCTGCTACTCTTGATCCTTGGCATGAGGTACTGAGAATTGCGGTGAAACCCGAGCCCTAGACTGTTCTGGGGGGCCTGATGGTAGTATGGCTCTGGCGTTCGAGAAGGAGCGGTATAACTCCCACCAGCTCAGTCACGTGGAAACTCCTGGCCAACGTTGGACCCCGAAAGTGCACTGGCCGCTTTTTTCCGCCCCAACCCCAAAATGGGCGGCTGCGAGATCCGCGTCTGTGCCATAGTGGACGACGGAAGAACATGCCTGGCAGCTGGCATTAGTTGCACACAGTTCCAAACCCAGATAGCGTCTGACACACATAGGGCTGCTACCTGGTCTGCGTCTGTGCCACAGTGACCGGCAGCCAAAAAACCTGGCGGAAGGTATAAAATGCAGCCTAGCACTAGGCGACAATGCACCTATGTAATCGGAATATCGGAGAAGAACAAAATTACTTCAGGTGGCAGCTACAAAAGTGGAAATGCACCAGTGGGGAACCCCACAGGTTAGGGCGAGGATTCTGAAGGCCCTACCTAACACTCCAACACACCCTGTCGTTGCGGTGGCTGACTTGGCCCACTCGGTAGGTACTGCACCAAGCCAGGAGATTGCAAGGGGCAAGAGAGATCCTGCTGCATTCAGGAAGAGCAGCTTGATGGACCGATCCCCACCCCTCACAGCGTCCCCGGCGCTGGCGAAAAGTAAAACCGGCCATCCCGCGGACTCGGCCAAGAGGGGCAGAGACCCGGCCAGCCCGGCGAGCGGTCCTAGGGCAAGCTTCCTAAAAGGAGCAAAGCTGCCCTGGAGGAGCCCCCACCCGAAAAAGAGGAGGACAAACAGCGGACGCTTACGCGTACCGAGAGTGTATCTAGGCTCGGAAAGCTGCTGGACGAGATCCACAGCCTTGTTCATGAGAACAGGTGCGCCACATCAAAATCGCCATGAAGTCGATGATTCACGAGATGCGAAAGCTCAAATCCTGTATTGAGCTGTCGGCCGATGGGCCAGAGGAGTCTAAGAAGCCGGACGCTAGGGAGAGTGTGTGCGCTAATTGCTCTCAGACCGCATCAGGTGGCAAGCCTGGAGTAACAAACGGCTGCCGTAGGGAGGAAGAACCGGCAGTCCAGACGGAGCCGTGGCGAAGGGTCAGCCAGCCAACTGACCCAGGCTACAGGTCCTGCAGCGCCGACGACAGGGGCATCCGAAAAGTCCAACGAGCTCCCCAAGCAACGCCTCGGGCACCAGAGCACGGGAAAGGGAGCTCGATAGGACTAATAAGACCACCTGACCGCGTGCCAGTGAACGGCGGGGACTCGTGGAGCACCGTGGTCAGAAGAAAGAGGCAGACCCGCAAAGCTCGCCCGATGCGGAGATCGTGGAGGCACCGGGAAAAAGCTACAGCGAGACCTTGACGCGATCACGACAGAAAGCGAGATCCGCACAGCCCTCTCGGAGCAATACAAGGTAAGCGAAGGTGCAGTGAGGATCCAAAGCCTCTTTACCGGGTACGGGGAAACTAAAACGGCGGTCCTCAGCCTGCCAAGCTCAATGGCGTCGGAGGTCAGGTGGCGAGGCGAGGTCTGCATAGGATGGACCCGATGTAGAGTGCGGGAGCGCGAGTGCTTCCCTCGCTGTTTTAGATGCCTGGAACTTGGGCACATCACCATCAGGCTTAAGAGCCTGGTGGACAAAAGCGGTTGCTGATTCAAGTGTACCGAAGCAGGTCACAAGGCTGCTGTCTGCAGTACTGGTACCTGGGCACCTCTGGCAGAGGAGCCGACCCTGGAGAGGCAAACCACCAGCAGGGCAGGAAAAGAACCGCAATGCAGTTGATCCAGCTCAACCTAAATCACTGTTGCGCAGGACCTGCTGACGCAGACGGTGCGCGAGGTAGGGGCGGATGTGACCATAATCAGCGAACCCTACAGGGTGAGAGAGGAAGCAGACGGCCAGCGGAAAATGCCCATGTCCTGGCAGCAGATGAATTCGTGAGGGCGGAAGTCGACGGCTATCAAATCTATAGCTGCTATCTGGCGCCTAGCCTATCGCTAGAGATGTTCAGCAGGATCCTTAAGAACCTAAGCTGCGATTTACGTGGAGGGCAAATGTCATAGTCGGACGCGACTTCAATGCTTGGTCCCTGGAGTGAGGATCGGTCTTGACCAACGCGTGGTGCAGGAGGCATTTGCCGTGACTGACGACATGCTCCTAAATGAATGGGGGCGGCACACGATTGTCAGACCAGAAGCCGCCTCTATCATCGACCTCACATTCACTAGCAGAGCAATCTACCACTCTGCCAAATGGGCGGTAAGCGACGCCTACACCGGGAGCGACCACGAGGCGATCCTGTGCTCTGTCGGAGTACCTGAGGAAGGAACCCACTGCAGCCCGCTGGCAGTACAGCTCCATCGGACCCCGAGAAGTTGGACAGCATCGTGAGAGCGCTGTTACCGAGTGGAGCTCCGGTAACAAGGAGCCGAGCACGTGAAGTCTCATAAGAGGAGGTGATCCGATTGGGAAGGAGCGTGCGCCATAGGAAAGCGCCAGGGCCGTCAGTGGCATCAGCTGTGGGTTCCAGAGCATACGAAGTCTCAGCCGGAGTCCCCCAGGGCTCCGTTTTTTTTTTTTTTTTTTTTTTTTTTTTTTTTTTTTTTTTTTTTTTTTTTTTTTTTTTTTTTTTTTTTTTTTTTTTTTTTTTTTTTTTTTTTTTTTTTTTTTTTTTTTTTTTTTTTTTTTTTTTTTTAATTTTTTTAAGAAGCGATCGGATCGAAAGAGGCATGGCTCGCGAGCGCCACCCTGGCGCACAAGACAGAGGCAGTCCTGATCTAGAGCAGGAAAGCGGTGGAAACGTCCGAAATCAAATCAGATCAAATCGCAGAGGCCGATTAAATATGTCGGCGTCCTAATCGACACACGCTTGTCATTCCGGGAGCATCTGGAGTTCACCCAGTGGGACGGCAGAAAGTCTCGACCGCATACTGCTCAACTCTAGAAGCCCCAAGCAGATCACCAGGAAACTGCTGACGAGCGTCGCAACTTCCCAGATTCTGTATTCGGCGCCGGTGTAGGCGGAAGCAGCCGAGACAAAGTTCTACATGCGGGGCGTAGAGGCCACATTCAGACTGTGCGCGGTTAGGGGGGCAGGCGCATTCAGTACGGTCTCGGACGACGCCGTTCTGGTGATAGCCGGCATGGTCCCCTTGAGGGAGCTGGTCCGCGAGGTCATGAAGGGGGCGGGAGGCGGAACTAAGGCCGAGGCAAAAAAGGCGGCTAGAAGAAGGAGCTACGGGAGCTGGCAGTCGAAGTGGGACGCCTGATTCAAAGGGCGATGGACGCACAGGCTGGTCCCCAACATAGAGGCCTGGATGGAGCAAACGGGGGGGCAGGTGGATTTTACCTGCACCAGGTGCTGAGCGGATACGGCTGCTTTCGTAGCTACCTCAAGAGGTTCGGCCATGAAGATGAGGATGGTTGCCGGGAGTGCGAATCTGGCATAGCTGAGGATGTGCACCACGTAGTGTTCGAGTGTCGCCGATTCGACGAGGAGAGGGCCGCCCCAGAAGAAGGTAGCAGGAGCGCAGATCAGGGTGGACACGCTGGTGCCGCTGATGGTCGAGACCCCAGGATGTGGGAAGTGACAGCGGCTTTCTCTTACATAAATCAAGTTGTTAGATCTTTACGCTCTCCACTTTTTTAGAGCAGGGAGAGCACCATTGTCGTTTGAATCAAAAAATTTGCTTCATATTGCAAAACGAAGGTATGGTCGTGAGGCATCTTGTAAAGTGTATAGTCTTTCCTTAAAGCCAGGGTGCGGAAAAAGGCGGGTAATGTCTACTTCGATTTAGAGGATCGGCAGGGACATTTTATAGGACGTTACCATGCTAAGGACCTGAGGCAATAGTTAACAGCCTCAATCTTAGCGTTCTGGAGGGGACAGTTTGTAGCGCTCGTGCCAGGCAAGATAGTCGGTGGCAAGAAAGGCGGTGGCGCCATCTACATGTTGTTCCCCATACTGAAGTAAGAAGTATAAGTAGAAAGGCGGGGGGTAGCTTTCACAGTGAGAGAGAGGCAACATCGGAATCTGTAAGAAAGAGGATGAAGAGAGGCGAAAATCTTAAAGGGAAAAAATCCAGCTCAGTTCACCAGCGCTGAATCCAAATTAATGGTAAGGAAAAATAGAAGAGAGCGGGGGCTAAAGAAATAGTTGGGAGCGCTCGCAGGTCGTTTAAGGCGGCGTTATCAGGTCGCATACATATTCGTAAAAAGTTACTAAAATGGGCTGCGGCAGCTCTGTTTTGATTCGCTCTGCTCCCTTGATATGTGCATATTCCTTCTGGGAGGTAGAGGAAGAGAGCGATAGGCCGAACAAAAGATAATCAGGGTCCGCAGTTCCCATTTTAATCTGTTATCCGTCGGACGTGCATAGTGAAGTCTGCGTCACGTTTTTATCCCGGAAAGAGGAAAATTACAGAATGACGGAGTAGGAGAAAAAGTCAGGTTAGGGGAATATTTTGTTAGTATTTTGGTTAAATAAGTTTAACTAAGCGAAAGGGAAATCCGCAAGCTCGAAGAAAAGCTTAAAGAAAAAGCGAAAAAACGTGGCAAAGCTCAAGAAGTTAGTGGATGAGAAATGTAAGAATTGGTCGAGCTTGGCCTTTTTGTTTTAGCAAGCGTGTAGAGTAGCGTAAAAGAAGAGCTGGCGAAAATACTGCGGGTGACAGTAGGCCTGGAGTTTGAAATTGCTGGTGAAAATATTTAAAATTGTCCAACTGGTGCGGAACCCAACGGAAGCGCTTTCGTCTGTGGAACTCCAGAACTCTGGTGAATGATTTTATCGCTTTATTATTTTTGATGGAAATTAAATACCTAAATACATAAATAAATACACAAATAGTCATATTTTGCCTACCTTCTGCTACTATAAAACCGTTTTGCCTTGTTCAACTGATTTTTTTTGAGTGTTTTATTTGGAGCTAATATGCGTTACTACGTTATGGATCTTAGAAAAGCATGAAAATGGCATGAACATTACCGCATATGTGTTCATTGTTGTTATTTACTATATTTGGCTTCAAGGGATTTTATTACGATATGTATACCCAGTTCAACATGTCTAGCTCTAAGAAATGTTATATAGACTTTCAACTAGGCTCGGATAACTCCCTCGCGAATCATTTAAGAGCAACCCAAAAAAAGGGGTCGTCAAAAGGGTGGGCACCTTAATTATATATAAGGACTTTGCGTTTTTATATAGTTCAGCTGCGACAATTTCATATTTAAAATAGTACACACCAAGGCTTTTTTGTCGTCCACTTTCCATTTGGCTGTTCTCTCTGCGTCGCCTTCGACTTTTACCATTTTACGGACACGAAACTCTATAGCCTTTTTTGCACGCACAAGCCATTGTAGCCAGAACTTTTCTATCTGGTACGGACTTATTTTGTATTTATGGTTTTTTTCTTTTAATTCGCAACATATAACCTATGTTGGGCATATGGTAGTAGAGAAATAAAGAATTGTATTTGATGTGCTATACCACAAGCGACACACTATTGCTGTGAATTTGTCATTTGACTGATATACATAATGCTGTCACTAAGCACAACTTTTAAATATATACGTGACGAGATATTCTTCAGCTGCACTGTTTTTGTTAATCAAATAATTTTTTGTAAATATCAGAGATTTTCTTTTATATTGTAACGAAAACCGCTAGATTAGAATAATCCGCGATATTTGTAACCGTTGGCAACGCGGGAAACCGCGAAATCCCTTTGAGACGCAATTTTGAGAGCTTTTGACAGCCAGGATGGCCTGGTCTCTCTAAGCGCTCTTGATTTCCGTCTCTTCTTCTTTTGGACGTGTCCGGAGAAACACGCGTCCCTGATCACCAATAAAAACCACTAAGTAAGAACCACCTTTTTCCACATGGGGCCAAGAGTAGACTTGGACGAGTGAGTGGGTCAGACCGGGTTCTCGGCAGCCACACAAATCAAAAGTTCCGCTCGGCTTTCCGTGACGAACTCTGCCTGTGGCCCAACAACAACCACGACAGAAATTCGTTACATTGGTGCCAGGTGTGGGGTCACTAGGGTTTGCGAAAACCCTGACCTATGAAAATGCCGAAGAATTCCGCTCGCCACCGCCGTCAGGCCTCACCCGAAGGTGGTAAACAGGGAGAGCTGCGAGAAGGAGTCGCAGCGATGGACGCCGTGGACCGAGCCGTGGACCGCTCGTTCCGGCGAATGGAGCAGAAAGTGGACGCGTTGGATCAGTCGCTCCACCTAAAACTGGAGCAGAAGTTTGAGCAAATGTGGGCGACTTTTGAGAGGACTATGCTGGGTGACCGTTCTGGAAACAACGGCAGCCAGCCGGCCCTCCGTCGTGGTAGCATGCCGCCAGCCGGGAACGATCGACACTCTGCGAGCACCCCGCGCGTAGGTGAGGCATCGAACGTGGACTCCGGACAGCGGCAGGTGTTTCCTCGAGGAATGGATACCGGGCCAAGTGCAGCACCAATCTCTGCGCCGCCTACAGCGGGCGACCTAACCTCACATTGGGGAATTTTGGAAGTGTCGGACGCAGAACTACCGCCCACCTTCGACGGCACCCGTCCCTGGCCGGAATTTCAGCGCCTTTTAGATGACATGGCCGAGGAATACCACTGGTCCGAGAGAAAGAGGTGCCGGAAGCTGTATACAAGCCTTCGAGGGCGTGCCCAGCGTTTTCACGCCACCCTCCCAGAGGCCACACTCCGCTCGTATGACGCCGTAACCGCCGCCATGCGCGAATATTTCACAGTCGGCAAGCATGCCGGCTATCACGCCTTTCATAATCGGATGCAAGGACCACGAGAGTCCTTCGAGGACTTCGCAATGGAGCTGGAGCGTTTAGGCAGATGCGTCCTGGGCGAGTTACCGCCCGCGACTTACAACAGCATCATAGTACAGCGCTTCATCGATGGGATCCGGGAGACCGGATACCAGGTCCCTATCATCAGCAGCAACCCGCGCTCGCTGACCGAGGCTCTGGACATGGCCTGCCGCATCGAAGCACAATGTCGACGACGCCCAGCGGCCGCCGTGATGACTGTCGCCGCCGTGCCTACAGCCGATCACTTCGGCGCATCCCGAGGAGGAAATCGAGGCCCGCACAGAAACGAAATCGCCGGCCCAAGTTCCTCCCGGAATCCCGTGTCGTCCTCGTGAAACTAACTGCCGTCAACGTCTCGGGGCAGAGGTTGACATCCCACCCCGAAAGCCCCAGCGAATACCCGCTCCCTACGTCTCCTACCCCTCTTTGTGCACGGATTCCTGGACCGGATCCCTACCTCTGCGACCTTTCGCCGCACCTCATTGCGCCGCCGCCGCCACCCAATGAGCAACCTGGCGCCTGCCACAGTCTTCTTCCTGAGGGAATCGAAGCCGGCCTGGCCCCCTTGCTCTCGCCGCCGCCGCCCAAGAGTGCCGCTCCGTCCCAGAGCATAGAGCCTTCCGCCATCCGGAACACCGCCACGCTGCGCCGACCAAGAGTGTCGTCGAGCACCCCCCAAATAACCGATGTCCCAATGGGCCCCTCTTCAAAGAAAGCGCCCGGACACGGTATTTCTCTTCATTCACGGAATACTGGACCGAGTCCCTACCTCTGCGACCCTTCGCCGCACCTCATTGCGCCGCCGCCGCCACCCAATGAGCAACCTGGCGCCCGCCACAGTCTTCCTCCTAAGGGAGTCGAAGCCGGCCTGGCCCCCTTGCTTTCGCTGCCGTTGTCCCAGAGTGCCGCTCCGTCCCAGAGCATAGAGCTTGCCGCAATCCAGAATACCGCCACGCTGCGCCGACCAAGAGAGTCGTCGAGCACCCCGAGAAGAACTGTCCCAACGGGCCCCCCCTCAGAGGAGGCGCAGGCCGCCCGTTCACAGTTGCCGCAGGAGCCGGCGCCAGGCAAGATCGCCTGCCGCCCGCCGTTCTGCCATTCAAAAGAAGCGCCCAAACACGGCACTTCCCTTCGTACACGGAACCCTGGACCGGATTCCTACCTCCGCGACCCTTCGCCGCACCTCATTGCGCCGCCGCCGCCAACCAATGAGCAACCTGGCGCCCGCCACAGTCTTCATCCTAAGGGAATCGAAGCCGGCCTGGCCCCCTTGCTCTCGCCGCCGCCGCCCAAGAATGCCGCCCCGTCCCCGAGCGTAGAGTCTGCCGCAATCCAGCATACCGCCCCGCTGCGCCGACCAAGAGAGTCGTCGAGCACCCCGAGAAGAACTGTTCCAACGGGCCCCCCCTCAGAGGAGGCGCAGGCCGCCCGTTCACAGTTGTCGCAGGAGCCGGCGCTAGGCGAAACCGCCTTCCGCCCGCCGTTCTGCCCAAGGACTTCGATCCGAACTACGACCGCCGCCGAGTACTATGGAACCGTATCTCCGCAGCCAGCCGAGGAAGAGGATTTGGACCTGACCCAGGTGGACTCCATCTTGAGCCGTTTGTTCGCCGAACGCCCACCTGAAGAACCACCACCCATCCCCTTAACTGCGGGGAACCGGAGGAAACCTGGAAATCCTGAGCTTCGCGGGATCCAGCCTCCACCTAGTCAAGCTACGTATACGTGTAGTGCCGCTAGTGGCCCACATTTACATTGTTTGATGTTTTTACAGAAGCATCCGGTTCGCCTCATCGTCGACACCGGAGCCGCTGTCTCTTTACTAAATGGTAGCGTTCTGCCAGAACGACTGCCGAGCACACCGTGCCGAGTGACTCTACAAGGACACTCGGCAGAACAATTCGTGGCCACCGCTCGAGTCAACGCCAGACTGGAAATTGTCGGAAGACCGGTCACCCACGAATTCCTACTGGTGGAGGGCAGCACTCCTAGCCTCTTGGGTATGGACTTTCTGCTGCGCCATGAGGCCACCGTGGATCTAAAGGATCTTCAGTTACGACTCCCGTGGGGATCTCTGCCGCTATATGCCCCGGATACCCAGCATCGAAATTTGCTTTATTCGACTGCACCCACCAGTATCCCGCCACATAGCGACACCCACGTAGCAGTGCGATGCAGGTCGGAAAAACTGCTTCCTCTGGCTTTACTGGAACGTGGGAAAAGTTCTCAGCTGCCACCCCATGTTCTACTAGGCAGCACTTTGGTGGACACCTCCCACGACACCAACACCCTGCACCTAGTGAACCTTAGCGCACAGGAATACCTGCTACCCGCGCAGATGATAGTGGGACAGGTGGAGCCCGTGGAACCCCTGCCCACCTCGATCCCAGAAGTAGACGGGGCCGGAGCATCCTCCCACGCAGAGGTGCCCCCGGATTTGCCGGCCCACCTTCACCCAAAATGGACGGCACTGATCGGCCGTTTCCACCGGGTGTTTGCCAGAAACGACGCCGTTGCACCCTCAATCAGACGGAATGGTTGAGAGGTTTAACCGAACTCTCCTGGACTATCTGGCGAAATTCGTTGCTGCAGATCAACGCGATTGGGATCAGTTGTTGCCGCTAGCTCTGTGGGCCTATCGATCGGCCCCACATGAGGCGACTGGGTTCTCGCCGTCTCTATTGACCCTGGGACGTGAACTCAGGCTACCAGGCGAATTGTTGTATGGGCGACCGTCCCCGAATCCGGAAAGCTACCCAGCCTTCGTGGACCAACTGCAGAACCGTCTCCGACAAACGCAGCAGCTCGGACGACGACATTTAATTGCGGCCGCCAACGTCAACAAGTTACGCTATGACCTTCGATCGCACCCAGTGGAGTTCGTCGTTGGAGAAGAAGTATGGCTATACGCCCCTACTCGAAGGGTAGGACGATGCCCTAAGTTGCAGTCGGATTGGATTGGACCCGCCACCATCATCCGACGCCACTCTGACCTAGTGTACGAGATCCGCTTACCGAGGAAGCGTACTACTAGGACCGTTCACGTCAACCGCCTGTCACCCTATCGGGATCCGAATCCCGAAGTACTCGGCCAGGAGGCTCGAGTCTGAGAGGGGGGTAATGTAACGAAAACCGCTAGATTAGAATAATCCGCGATATTTGTAACCGTTGGCAACGCGGGAAACCGCGAAATCCCTTTGAGACGCAATTTTGAGAGCTTTTGACAGCCAGGATGGCCTGGTCTCTCTAAGCGCTCTTGATTTCCGTCTCTTCTTCTTTTGGACGTGTCCGGAGAAACACGCGTCCCTGATCACCAATAAAAACCACTAAGTAAGAACCACCTTTTTCCACATGGGGCCAAGAGTAGACTTGGACGAGTGAGTGGGTCGGACCGGGTTCTCGGCAGCCACACCAAATCAAAAGTTCCGCTCGGCTTTCCGTGACGAACTCTGCCTGTGGCCCAACAACAACCACGACAGAGGAAAATTCGTTACAATATTTTATGTTCACAGAAATACATTTATCATTGTTTAAAACAATAGTTAGAAACTGTTATTTGTAGGATTTTTCCATATTTTCATAATTCGTAGATGCACCTCACGCTTTTAAATCTGAATTTAGTGATCTTGTTTATTATTATATACTACTAGCTGTACCCTGCCACGTTTCTCTGTGGCATATTTTGGTTGCACGCATAAGAAATACGTCAAACAAAAAAGAATAATTTTCAAATTCATTTAATTCTGTAATACTTGTGGGTATGCAATATTCTTCGATTCTCCGGTCTCCGGGTAAATCTAAAGACTATCTGGTTTTCCGATACGGGAACACGCAACATATAATTGTCCGTGTGAAAAACAATCTGCATCCAAATCTAGACCACACAACTCCATAGATTGACCTTGAGCTTTATTAATGGTCATTGCGAACGCCAAACGAATGGGAAACTGCAATTTCTTGAACTGGAACGGTGTATCAGTCGGGATCAGAGGAATCCTAGGAATGAGGACATCTTCACCTTTGAAAGGACCTGTTATGATCGTCGCTTCTACTACGTTGTTCATCAATTTCTTGACTGCGAGTCGCGTACCGTTGCAGAGTTTCGGCTGATTTATATTTCGGAGCATGATAATCGGCAAACCTATTTTTAATTTCAATATGTGTGGTGGCATTCCAGGCAGATCAAGTGAGTTTAGAAATTCCGTAGGGTAATTAACTGCTTCCTCTGCCTCCACAACGGGGTCTATCGACTTATATGTAATTTCTTCAGTTTCTATGCTGGACTGGATTACATGATTGAGCTGGTAGACATCTTTGTTCTTGGCAGTGAGAATCGCTCGTCCACTGAGCCAATCGTGATTCCTATAATTTATTCGGATATCGGGGAACACTTTTTGGATAAGTCCTTCCTTCGATGTAACTAAATTACAGAAATTCTCGGGCAATACTATTTTTCTCGACGTCTCATTGAGTGGCAGCTTTCCGTTCCAAATGTCCAGTAGCTGTCGTGAGAATACGTCGGCTGAGTCATCGTTATGTAACTGGAGACGCATATTCGTCTTCAACTGTAATGTACGTACATGTTGTCACAATATATAATATTTTAGGCAAGCATTTATCTCGTCAGCTGGTGTCGATCGGGAAATCACAGGCAACATTTGCCTGAAATTCCCTGCGAGCAATATTAACGCATTCCCAAATGGTTGGACTGCTCCACGCAAATCCCGTAATGATCGTTTGAGAGCCTCCAGCGATTTTTTATGTGCCATCGTGCATTCATCCCAAACAATGAGTTTACATCTTTGCAATACTTTTCCCATGCCAGATGCTCTGGAAATGTTGCACGTAGGAGTCTCGATGATTTGCATGTTCAACGGCAACTTCAGCGCTGAATGAGCAGTCCTCCCACCAGGTAACAATGTCGCAGCGATTCCAGATGAAGCAAGAGCTAAAGCTATGTCCTTGTTACCTCGAACCGTAGCCAGAATCAATGTAATGAGGAATGTTTTCCCCGTTCCTACTGGAGCATCCAAGCTTCAGCTACCCTTGCCCTGTCGCGTTTATTATTTTGAGAGTGAATCAAATCGATTGCTGCAGAACGCGACTGCCTAACTCTCAATCGTTTTCTCTGAAGCCTATCTGCTCGTCTTTCTGCTGATTCCGCGTTGTACATCTGCATTGCTCTCAGCCGCTCAGTCTCTCGGATGGAGGCCCGTTCTTCGTCAGTCATATTCGTAATCTTACGTCTATTTGCTTCTGTATTGCGAGTACGACGACCCAAACTCGACTTCTTGGGTGGCATGACTTCGTTTCTTACTGAACCTGAACAAAAAATAAAATTGTAATCTCCAATTTCTTCTTTCAATATGTTTTGAATGTTTGACAGGAAATGCTTCGATTCAGCTGGCTGCCTGTAGAGGGCGCAGCAGTAGGGGCACTGGGAAACGCGAAAAAAACTGATATATTCGCAATCCAGATAAGCTATCAACATCAAAAGTAGACAATAACCGAGCTGAAACCTCAACGCATGTTGTGTAAAAATTTGGGCTTAAACGGTTCAGAACTTTTCAAGTCTATGAAGGAAGTAGACACAAACAGAGCATTTTTATATATATAGATTGCTCTGAATTCAATAATTTTGTTTGTAATTGTTTATGGGGAAGAGCAATAATAACTAACGCTCGAATTAGGTTGATTAAACGCTGTGATTATTTTCGTTTCTGTTCTCTGGTCGGAGCTGCAACTACCGATCGAATGCTTAACTTCAACCTTTATAAAAACGCTTACAATGTAGCTTAGCATAAACATAAGGCGACAGAGGAAGAAGAGATAGAGAAATAGATAACGAAAGAGAAAAGCTAAGAGCGCAGCAGGTGCAGCCATACACCCATGCGCGCATGATTAGGCGCTAGCGGTCTGCTCCGAACTCCCCGTTGGAAGATGTACTGTTCCAACTTCGTCGGCATCGTGGGGCAGAACGGCTTGATACAAATTTACGGCCTCCAATTAACAATAGCTCTTCCGCAATGAGGTCAGCAAGGCTTGTGATCCTGCATGCGAAGAGCTCTTGTCGTTAAAGAGCTGTTGCATTGCTCTTGTAGCCAAGAAGGCAGCTGACTTTACTACTGCAGCAAGTGTGTCATCATCAGAATGATAAGTAAGATCCTTGACGACGGCAGCTAAGACAGACTGAGGAGTTGACGCACTCGGCAGCCTTCCAGACACGATCCAACCAAGTTTGGTGTTCTGGAGTGTTGGAAACGCGCTATCCAACTGAATTTGTCCCGTAGCCATTATTTCAAAAAAGAGTCCAGCACCAATTATAAGATCTATTCGATCTGATCGATTGAAATGAGAATCAGCGAGCGATATATTTTCCGGAATTTTCCATTGTACTGCGTTTATATCGAAATGGAGCTGATACTCAGTGATACTGTTGGTTACAATCGCGGAGAATGAGGCACGATAGCTTGCATCCCGGGATTGCGCTAAAATGTCGACTGCCTTATCGGAGTTCAGAGAGGATTCCCCAATCCCACAGTCTAGGGTATGCGACTTTTGATAATTCAAATGATCCGAATTTTCCATCATCCTACACCTCCTCTGCAAGAACGACTCCATAGAATCCCACGTAGATAGATCGTTATACCTTTAACCCAAATATTGCCTGTACGTGTGCCTGAAAATGTAAAATTTTATTATCAAATCGATTTTTGAGTAAGTCCAAAGCTTTTCTATAATTGCCATTCGAGGGCTCAAGCGAACGTATGGTCTCTAGAGCCACGCCGCCTAAACTTGACCTTAGATATTGTAATTTTTCAATATCCCTAAGTTCTTCATCATTTCCTATGACCGTGGTGAACGTCGCAATAAAATCCGGCCAATCAGAATTGAATCCATGGAACCGTGCTATCTCCAAAATTGACAACCGAGGCTTCTTAGATCGGAAAGAAATATCCGGATGGTTAATAATGTCTATGGATGTTTAATTTTCAGCGGTTGCAGCCGCCAATTGTGATTTTCGAAGCGCCTTCACATCCATGAACGCCGTGGAGATTTCGATCCGATGGTCGCTTGCTATCTCCGAAAAGTTCAATTTTTCCAGCGAAGTCTGTGCGGAATCAAAGGTCAGATTTAATGAATTAATTCACTTCAGGCGCGCCAGTAAATCAGATTCATCAAACTAATCTAAAGTCTCCGGGTTTAAATAATAATTAATCGAGCTCAATTGCCGCAAAAGGGATTGGGCTTTGGCTCGGTTGAAGTCCACGTCACTTGGCGGCTCATTTTGATGCTGAACCGAGTTTTCCGTGTTGGACATTTATATTTTCTCAAGCGAAAAGAATTAATAAGGGAAAAATGTCTGACCGCTTCGGTATATATGAACTCGTTTAGTTTTTCACCGCGCAAAATTAGAGGTTAATCAGCGTCACCGAGATGCAACGGAACCTCGACAATGTTGTTGTTGTAATTGTCTGCCTCGAAACAGCGTAGTTTTGGCACACGCGCGTCTATGCTATATATACATATGCATATGTATGTTCAATGGGCGCTATTTACGACGCTTAAGCACGAGCCACCTTTTTATATAATGTATGGCACAACACAGCTTTTGTTTAACAGCGCGATTTAACCGAAAATCAGCGGCCGGCTATATGCACTCAGCTTGTTATGTACAAGGTATGTATGTGAGTTTGCTTGTGTGCTTATGACCGAATGCCAGTAAGCGACAGCGAAGCAAAACGATTTGTTTAAACGATTTTAAACAGCGAACACCGAGTTGCAGGCTCCGAGCCAAAGAATCACGTCGGGGACACTAAAATGTTTATGGGGAAGACAACCAATTTGCCACCCTTGAGCAATAGTTATAACGCACGAATAGGTTATTATATGCTGTGTATTTCGTTTTCGTTTGTTCTCTGGTCGGAGCTGCAACTACCGATTGAATGCTTGACTTCAACATATATAAAAACGCTTACAGAGTAGCTTAACATAAAGATAAGGCGACAGAAGAAAAAGAGATAGAGAAATAGATAACGAAAGAGAAAAGTTAAGAGCGCAGCCATACACCCATGCGCGCATGATTAGGCGCTAGCGGTCTGCTCCGAACAGTAATTATAAATTATTTTCTTCTTCTTTAGTTCTGTTATTTATTAAAGCGTGTTTTTTTAGTTTTTTCGAACTATTATTTATCTTCAATTTTTTTGTGTCGGAATCTATAAATGCGTGTTTTTTTAATTTTCTAAGCTATCAGTTATTTTTGTATTCTAATTCGATTTATCAATAATCAATTTATGTGGACATGTAATTATGAAATATCTTACGAACTATTTCGTATTCCTTGTTAACTTTAAGCAATCAAGTTCTTCAATGCGAATACCGTCTAAGGTTCTCAAACGACTAAGTGCTACTTAAGCTTGTCCAGCAGCAAACAGACGTGAGCCTAAATAAATGACTGCAGGATCAACTGTACAACCTTGCATCTTGTGAACAGTCGAAGCCCAACTCAGGATTAATGGCATCAGCCGTCTCTCAACAGTTCTATAGCCGTATATTGCAGGAAACTGTAACGATATCGGCTTAATCAGGTGCACACCATCTGATCCGAAATCAACAGGGACTGATGGAATATCTCTGCCAAAATTTGGCCAGATAATTTCGGTGATAAAACCCATATTGCCATTCATTTAACCTTTCGACACGAGTGATGAGAAGTATTGCTGTTTAAACGAACAAGCTGAAAATGCAACCACCGTGATCCTAATCAGGATAATGAAAAATGTTCATAAAATTTTACATACATTCATCCCGAACTAATAAAAGCGTGTTAAAAAGAGAACCCCAGGCTTGAACTTATGCGACTTGAATAAACAAGTTGATGGTTTGCGAATGAGGGATGAGAACAAATTAGAGATCATACCTCTTCATACTCACCTACTCTTCAACACCGTTCTTCCCCCTTAGCCAGGTTTATAACTCCTATTGGTCGACTTAAACTTCGTCGAGCACTCGCACCATGGTAGCGACTATGCTAGCGTGACGCCGCCACGATCCGGGTATTCTTTTTTTACGGGGTGTTACTGACCAATAACGGCATATATTGATATGAGAGTTCATCTCTTAAGATAAATGTCCTTAACGAACTCTTTTACACAATTTGTTCTATCAAATTCTGGCAAGAGTATGTTAATGTCAAGGAGTTCGATGCCAAGAAAAAGCGGCCTGTAGGTTTAACTCATCCAAGACCCGAACAGACCACTTCGCCTTGTACGTTTAATTCCGCTTAAAAAAATTAATCAACTCCCTATCCCATTCCTATCAGAATGGAAGAGACTTACGCAGTAAGCATCCTAACTTTCATTCATATAGTTTTTCATTTGTTTTTCAAGCTACTTCGCAGAACCCTGATTAAAGCCGGAGATTCTGAGCTCCGAAGGTTTTCAAAAAACTTTCGTATAAGCACCATTTAGTAGGTCTTAGGAGATTTTAATATCCCTGGGGCTATTTGTTCCTCATACAATTCCACCAATATTTTCCTAAATTCTACACAACATGACTTTATCGCTATCTTGTTCTTTGTTTTGTTTTAAATCCGGCGTTAGTTATTCAGCCAGGGCAGCTACCGGAAGATCCCAATCATCAATCGATGTGACTCGACATTCGGATTATATCTGACAGTACCGCCACAAAAGTCCACAGTTTTTGTAAAACGGACTGTGAATGGCCCCTAATTGTTTTTTTATTTAACTTCAGAATAATAATTATATTCATATAATTCAAATTTTATAAAAATTTTTTGAGTCTCATCAGTTGAGAGCGATACAGTAAACTATATTTTTTCGTTAATTTTCCGCCGTAAAAATTATAAACAAAGACGGGAACATGCTATTTCCAACGATGAAACTTTCAATTCCTCTCTTTTGAAATTCTCCATGATTTACATTGCTTGACTTTCATTGTTCAATAGTTTCTTGACGAACAACCGCGTACCATTCCACAATTTCGGATTACTCAGATTCCGATGTATGAATTTGGTTTAGAAACATTAGCTGAAACATCAAGCGAGTTCAAAAATTCCGTCGGATAGTTAGTCGCTTAATCTTTTTTGGTCACACAGTCGACGGATGTGTTTGTATGCAGCGCTTTACCGATTTGAGGTTTAATGGAATTCAACCATTCTAAATCTTTATTCTTCCTTGCTCGTTAACTAATCAAATCGAGGTACATATTTATAATTTTAACCAATTCCGGGAAAAAATTTGTGGAGTTCCTTCTTTAAAGAGGTGAATTCTCAAAAATTTGCCTGGAACGATTCCAGTCGAAGTATCTACAGGAACATTATCATTGCCAAGCGCCAACAGTTGCCTAGAAAATACAGCAGCAGAGGCGTCATTATGTAAAGTGACTCTCAAGTTCATAATCAATTTCAGTTTCTTAACTTGACACCACACAGTGGACGATTTCAGACAAGCTTAACCTCATTGACAGGCGTAGATTTCGGGATGACGGGAAGTGTTTGACGAAAATCTCTGGAAAACAATATCAAAGCTCCACCAAATAATCTTGAATCCCCTCTGAAATACTTTATCGAAAGGTCTAATGATCACTTAAAGCTCGTTTAAACGCCATTGTGCCATCGTGCATTCATAAGAATTTTACTTTCTCGTATAAATTTTGCTGTCGTCGAATTTTTGGTCATAGTGTACGTAGTATTTTCAACTGAAAGAAGACCGCTCTTAACGATGTGACTGCAATGCCAGATGATCTTACACCCAACGCTACTTGTGATCTTGGTCGAATTGTTGCCAAAACCAGCGCTATTCAAGTCTTAATTTACAGGTTCTCTTCTTCTAGTAAAATTTTGTCTATTCTGAGGTAGCGTTTCTGCAGGGCGAATCTGTGCATTGGGTCTGTCTCATTATATTTTGTTCGGCACGTTCATCTTATATTTGATTATTATGAAAATTCATTTGCCCATGTGTAGCATGTGTAAACTGTCCAATGTTGGTTCTTCTATTAGCAAGCATTATAAAAAAAAAATTTACAAAGCTCTCTTTGGTAGTTATTTATCCAAATTGGTTGTGACTATTAAATTTTTTTGCATGGGAAAAAGAAAATAAATTTTTTTAATTTTTTTCCGTCAATTATTCTAAATTTTCTAGCCTTTTAAACTTATCCTAGACCTCCACGAACTGTTCAAGGCTAAGATAAGATATGATTTATATATATATATATAGATTTAATGGTTCAGATTTATACCTGTGCACTGACATTCCTTTTCCCGAAGATATTTTTTCAATGGCATGAATTCATTAAGGCAAAATTAAGTCGCCTTAAAAATAAAACATATGGACTCTACGCTAAATTTAAGATCACCCGTTCTTAATTTGCCCTTTCTACTTATTTATCAGTTCGGTCAAACTTAACCATGCGGAACACACTGAACGTATATAAACTTTTTGACTAGTTACAGGTTCCAGTTCTCAAAGGACCCGCAACAGTTTTCAATTTTGATAACACTAAAAATAAGCCAATAAAAATCTTTCCCGGCTTTCATTTGAAAATGCTACCGTAAATAAAAATTTGAAAATAGTTGATCTATGTTCCCAGCTTTTTCGTCAGGTTCCGATGGTATTCCTAGCTGTGTGCCAAAGTATTGTGCCGATGCCCTGTGCTATCCCCTTCAAAAATTGTTTACCTTCCCAGTCGGACTTTTTAGCCAAATTCATGCTTACTTTCATTCGAACCCGTTGGGTGGGTAGTACCTACCGTTTATGTAAAGTTCTCATTTGCTTTTATTCATGCGGGGCCGGGGTAATTTATGATGCCGACGTCGCTGCTTGACCAATGATGAAATTCACCATGAGCGCTCAGTTGGGTAATTCATGGTGCCGCCTTCTCTGCTCGGCTCATAAATTCATCAAAAAACAAGAAGGAAGCTAACTTCGCACGCCGAAGTTTATAGATAGATAGAACTTATATGACTGGGAATCCATACAATATAAATTATATTTATATGTGTTAAAAAACAATGAAGTAATACCTGCTTTCATTTCATTTACCTATACATATTATATTTGCAGTTTTACATTCACAGATTTGCATTTTTCCTCTGCATCAAACGATCGTTTGTATGGCACCTATATCATAAGTCCTTCGATTTCAATGAAATTTGACACAAAATTTAAGACTTATATAAAATGGCTATACCTCAAATTTGATGAAAATCAGTTGAAAACTGAAAAAGTTATAAATTTAATTGTATTAATTTCTCAATCGTTCCTATGGGAGCTATATGATGTAGTAGTCCGATATTCATAAAATTTTATACAAAATTATGGCTATATCTCAAATTTGATCAAATTCTGTTGAAAACTGAAAGTATTATAATTTGTTTTGTTAAAATTATCCGATCATTTTTATGGCAGCTATATGATATAGTCGTCCGATCTGGCCCGTTCCGACATATATACGAGTGAGAGTATATAGAAGGCGAACTACAAAGTTTCATTCAGATAGCTTCAAAACTGAGAAACTAGTTTGCGTAGAAACGGACAGACGGACAGAAGGACAGACGGACATGGCTAGATCGACTCGGCTGTTGATCCTGATCAAGAATATATATACTTTATATAGTCGGAGGTTCCTCCTTCACTGCGTTACAAACTTCAGACTGAAATTATAATACCCTGCAAGGGTATAAAAAAATGCAGAAAAAAATTCGTAAAAAAAATTTATATGAAGCTTCGACTTTTTTACAAGCTGATTTTTTTTATTTGTTACATTTAAATTGTATTAAATCATTTCGAACCATACTGACAAAATTTTTGTACAACATTATTTGACCAATTGGAAATTGAATGTTTAACAGGCCGGCCGCTTATGCATCGCGGCACGCAGACAACTAAAATTGTGTCGGCGATATACTCACATGTGCATTACGCGTATGAGAGAGACAAAAACTTTCAACCCGTTTAGGACTTATTTATGATTTATTTTTTGGCTCGCTTAACCGTCCGAGGCGATCGTGGCGCGTTGCTCAGGGGTTAGAAATCTCCCACTTTCCCCTTATTTGGAAGGAATTGTTTATTATTCATCTCGACAAAAAATGGTAACAAATCAGATACCAATAATTTAAGAGGAATCTCTTAGTTGTTCCAACTTGACTTTATCGATCATTTTTCGTCTATGGTGTATGAAGCCAGGGGTGTAGTTGAATTTATTAAACGCTGCTACGCTGCTTATATTGGGATGCAAATCAATGATTACTTTCTTATTCTTATAAAGTGTAATTTTTTAGAAACTTTCTTTTTGGCAGCCATAGTTTTTACAGTTAACGGTTGATTTTTGTCTTGTAACCCTGGTTTTTATTTTTAGCTAGGCTTATAATTTATCCGTGAATCTTTTAACAAACGAACAAAGGTTGCAAATCGTTAAATTGTACTATCAAAATGAGTGCTCTGTTAAGAAAGTTCACCGAGTTCCATTTTATGGGCAGTTTCGTCGACCTTCTCTGTCGGCTATTCGGGGTGTTGTAATGAAATATTGGATATTAAGCCATCAACACTTTCACAGAATGTGCGAAATAAAGAAAACATCGCAGCTTTCATGAGCGAGATATCGGCAGAAATTTGGAAAAGAGTATGCAACAATTGGACTAAGCGGATGCAGCATTTAAAACGAAGTCGCGGCCAACATTTAAATGAAATTATCGTTAAACATTTAATTATATTGACCAAACTATCGATTTATATAAAGATTTCATTAATTTATGAATTTGATGTGTTTTTTTTTTCCTTTTTAAAGTAGGAGTGCTCTTAAAAAATCACCCTTAGAATAACTATGCTAGGCATAACCATTATCTTTAATCTTATCCATGGTCTTTCCACGTACCAAGTACAATTTTTATATCCTATATACCCTTAGTGTGGCGTAAAATAGATAGATATATAAGATAGATAATTTGACCATTGAGTAGCTTAGGAATAAAAATAACGCCGTGGCTGGTTCGACGATCCTTTAGGGTGGGGAGGCTTAAAAGTCTTAGCATGTCGGCATACGATGGAAGGATATACGATAAGGATCATCAAACTCCTTTGACCATCGCTTAACAAAGGCGAAAACCCCGCGGGCTTTACTAATAATTAGACCAATGTGGTCATTAAAATTAAGGGTGTGGTTAAGCATTGCCCAAAAGGCACGTGCGTGATTTTATACGGGCAACTTGAGTTTACTGACCGCAGTACATCAACGTCCATATAAAAAAAAAGAGTGGGTAAAACAAATTTGGATATGTATGTATGTGGCTATAATACTTTGTCTATTGTTTTATCAATTCACCATCGAAGTCTAACAATAGGCCTATTCTGTTTCTACATACTATCACAAATTTAATATAAATGCGTCTACTGCAACATCTCTGGGCTTGAACGGGAGCACTTTTTCTCGGTCAAGAATTTTACATACATTAATATTTATTTGTATTTTAATTAAAACGGTTGTTTAAGATTTTCTTTACCGACGCTTGGACAAAGCAATCGACTCTATTTAAGGACGCATTAACATTCATGCTTAAAGAACAGTCTCTACCCCTGCCGCAAGTCATGATTTTTCTGACACAGACCAAAAGGCATTGCGTTATGCACTGGTTGTCTTAAAGTGCTGCATTTAAGGTTGTTACACATTGTGACTAGAAAGTATCTGGAAATTGTAATTAAAGAAAACTCATTCCCGATGTTCTGCTCACGTACTCTCCTGTCACATGGCGATTTTCGAGTACAATTTCCTTCATTATTCCTGTTCAGGTCAGGAGTCAGTGTACCCCCGCCGCACCTAAAGCTGGTCCAAGCGCATCGCTCTTTTCCCGGTTCCGATCATCGCGTCACTAGGCGAAGTTCGTAAAAGCTCGTTTCCGACCGTCTTCGCTCTCCCGCTCTCGTCGTGTTAGTGAAGTTCTGTAGGCGGGGGCGGTGAGCTAGTCTGTAAGCTAGTGTAGTTAGAGAGAAAACTGAAGTTCAATAAAGCGGACGGATTGTCACCCTGGCCCACGACTTCCGACTGTTTTTTTTTCTTGCCTTCTTTCCTAACGGAGTGATACGGCCAGTGTGCCCCCGAAATCTGCTTTAATTGAGGATATTACAGTTTCGACCGATGGAAACTGCCCTCCTACGAACAATACCCTTCGAGGGTATTATAATTTCAGTCAGAAGTTTGCAACGCAGTGAAAGAGTCATCTCCAACCATATAAAGTATATATGTATATTCTTGATCAGAATCAGCAGCCAATTCGATCCAGCCATTTCCGTTTGTCTTTCTGTCCATTTCTTCGTAAACCACTCTCTCATTTTTGAAGCTATCTTGAAGAAACTTTTCAGTTAGCCTTCTATATACTACTTAAATTTTATAAAAATCGGACTACTATACAAAATAGCTACCATAGGAACGAAAGTTTTACGGTTTTCAACAGATTTTCATCAGATTTGACATATAGCCATTTTATATTATTCTACAATTTTATATAATTTTTTTTTTTTGCAAAACTGTAAATGTAAAACTGTAAATATAATATGTATAGGTTAAAGAAATGAAAGTAGACATTACTTTATTTTTTTTTAACATAAGTATATATCTATACAAATATTATAAAGAGGAAAGGTTTGATTTTTTGTTTGTTTGTTTGTTTGTATAAATTGAATAGGGTCCGAAAATACTTGGCAGATTTGAAAAATTCTTTCACTGTTGGAATACATCATTCCTGAGTGACATAGGCTATATTTCATTTAAAAAAAAAATAGGCATCCTTACTAAAATTACGATAACGTAATCCAAGGTGTGAAAAAAATATCAAAAAACTACCTTACATCGCGTGCGCTGCGAAAACTATTGATGATGGAACAAAATGATATACTACATTTTTTTAGAACACACCATTATCTACAAAAAATCAGCGGCAGCATATCTCTAGCTATTACAGTCATGTCACAATAAGCGTTTTTTTTATTGAAAAAAAGAAATTAAAATACCACCGCTACAAAAAGCTCTTTATTTGTACCTTGGTATTAACCCTTATCAAAATAAATTATGTATTATTTAAGACTGCTTCAATATCTTTATATTACTTTTTGAATTATTCGATTCTGACAATCCATTCAAAAGATATCACGAGTTAAAAAAAAAATTAAAAAATAAACTATAATCGGCTAGCTATGCGTTGTAGACGTCACTTGGGCAGGGGTACGGGAAGGGGGTTAAGATCACGAAATAAACTTGCCGCGCGGCTCACTCGCGCGGTCGGCTCCCTACGTGATGGACGTGTGCGGAATTTACGCTTGATAATAATTCGTTTAGTAAGTAACTAAACCGATTTAAAAAGTTCTTTTTAGAACTAAACCCATTTATATAAAATATTTTATTAAGATCAAGTCCCAAGGCCAAACTTTCGAATTAGTAGTGATCGATTTGCGAAAGAAATGTTTTACTCATGGTCAACTGTATGTTGGTCTATCGCGAGTCGGAGCTCCTGAAAATCAATTTATTTTGCTGCCACAAAATAAAACAACATCAAATATTGTTTACAGAGAAGCACTAACAAAATAAATGTATTTTCTTTTAGGGTTATGACCTCAATAATTGAAAAAAAAAAAACAAAAAGTTAAAAAAATATATAAAAAAAAAACCAAAAATATACAAAAAAAAAACACATAAATACAAAAAAATCATTAAATAATATCTGAATTTAATTATTCTTATTTTTTTTTTTATTTACTCTTTTTTAGGAGCTCGACGCAAAAAGGGATGAATATGTGTCATATTATTATTATTATTATGAATGTGTTAAAATTGACATATCTAAATGTAATGTTTAATGCCCGTGCGAAGCCGGGACGCGCCGCTAGTAATTTATATTGTATCAATCATCGAAGATCTATTTGCAAGGGTACATAAACTTCGGCTTGCCGAAGTTAGCTTTCTTTCTTGTTTTTGTTATGTTATGTTATGTTATCGTCAGTGTTAGAAGTCAAAAGACCTGGGAAAATGTGTTCTACGGTTTCTCGACCATCCTTAAAGGTTTTGTATCAGACAGGTTTACAAAAAAATATATATATATATATATATATATATATGAATATATCAAAACATGTTTGTTTAATATTTTTTATCATTGTAAAAATCGCATTACTAAAAACTCCTGATTTTCAAACTGCTTGAAAGGTCGAGCTCATTTTATTTTTGATGACAATTGTTCAAAGGACAGTTTCTGGAAACATTCTTGTCTTCCCTCTTCCTTTCTAGCAGGTTGTTATTATTTTAGTTAGTTAGCTTTGAACACATTGAAGATTTTTTTCAACTCTATAAAGAAAATTCTTTGCCAGCATCTATAGTCAAGACGATCTTGCCATATCCTTAAGCATATTAGTCTTTCAACGTTGAACTTTTTAAATATTAAAGTCCCTAAGTAAACAAGAATATTTTAAAATGCATCGAAGCTATAATTTTTTTTATAATAATTTTTTGATCCTTCTTATGGCAGCCAAATGATATTGGAACTTTATTTTTAAAGAATTAAATTCTAGAATAATACAAGAAGACTATATCTTAAATTAGATAAAAATATATTGAAAACTGGAAATGTTATGAATTTTTGTTCTAAAAATATATAACAAATATGATCGGCTCGGTGTTGATGCTGATCACGAATTGAAATACTTTATAGGGTAGAAATTGATGCCTTTAATGAGTTGCAAACTGCTAACTAAAATTAAAATATCCTTCAAGGGAATAAAAAAAGAACATAACAATACATTATGACAAAGGAAAACTTCTTATACATACATCTTTACTCTACTTGCAAGCAACAAAGCAACATACAGTGTTATTTGAAAATTAACGTAATATTATATAAGTTAACACAAACACTTAGCTTTAAGTTTGGCATATAGAAAATAAAATCGTTAAACTCGAGCTAGGTAGATAATTAATTTCTATAATAATTAAATAACTATAAAAATAACGAAAGTCAAAAGCAGCAAGCTTGGCCATCAAAGCTTCAAAATACAATTTTTCAAAATTGTATAAAATAAAACACAAACTCATAAAAACCAATTTACGTATAACTTAAAGTTAAGCACTTGTTGAGGAATTAATCGGTCGTTAATTGAATATTAAGACTATAATTATTACTTCTTAACTTGTTATTATTTTGCATTTTACCTTAGCTAGTTTAATGAACATATTGTCATGTTTACTACATAAAGCTTTAAGCTTACACTCATAGCTAAAATGCAGTATATGTGCATGAGTATTGGCACATCACGCGACCTTTATTTTTAAGCTGCACGTTTCTATCCGAAACCCGCAACCGCTCGCTTATCGCACCCGCTTATAAAACTTATTCTAGAACGCTACATGAATTAATAAACATAAGACCGTGAACGTGTTTGCCCCATGCAGGCACCACGTTGTTGAATCGTCCGATGCATTATTGGGTTCATTACGAAGAAAAGTCTTTATCTGTGGTTTATTATTCACGAAAATAAACACAAAAGCAATCGCGGTTATCGCACCCTTAACAGCGCTACAGAGTTTTCACAGAGATGTGATAATGTGGAAACATTGCAGGTGAAGCTGAATCGCTTAGTAGCAACTTTCGACCACTTTATGGAGCTCTCCGAGGACTTAGTAGCATTCAATATGGAGGAGGGATATGAAGACCCTGGCTTGGATATACCCGAATACGAAGACAAGTTCTACAGCGCGCACGCTATTTTTAGTAAAGCCATAAAGGAGATGGGAGGGCAAGATTATGGCCAAGACCAGTCAAACATTTTGCTCTCAAGTACAGTGGAACGTCTATTCGAGGGACAAAACCAACTATTGGAACAAATTCATTTCTCATCGGGAGCAACTGATTTAAGGTTTGAGAAAATTCGGATTCCCACATTTTCTGGAAAATACGAGGATTGGAGCCAGTTTAGAGATCTGTTTCTAAGCTCAGTAGACAATAACAACAAGCTTTCCAAGTGCCAAAAGTTTCATTATCTGAAATCATATTTGGACGGTGAAGCCCTGTCCCTAAATAAACATATTGCCGTTTGTAATGATAATTACCAAGACGCATGGGAAAAATTGGAAAATCGTTATAACAAGAAAACGCTCATCGCTCGAACTTTTCTTCAAAAGTTTCTGTCGTTGCCTACCGCTAACAATTCGAATATCGCTGAGTTATGTAAGGTAATTGACTTTGCCTACGAATGTATTCGTGGCCTACACGCGCTGAACTGCGACAGCCGCGATGTATGGCTTATTCATATTTTGCTTTCAAAATTAAGTTCTGAAATCAAACAGGCTTGGGCCAACTGTAATATGTCGGTCAAAGAAGAGGTCACCATAAATGATTTATTAATTTTCTTTTTGCTCATTGTGATACTTTGGTGTCTTGTCAGGAGGTACGCGCAATACAACCGTCAAGACCAGCCCAGAGTAAAAGCCGCTAAGTCGCCTATCATGCAAGAGGATCAAATCAACAGTCCCGCGAATTTATGTATTGTCAAGGCCAGCACATTATATATGCATGTGCTCAATTCAAAGCTCTAGATGTACTAGACCGCCGCACCTTCGCCAGGGATACTAAGCTTTGTTTCAATTGCCTGAGTCGATCTCATCAAGTCAGGGATTGTAACTCATCGAACACTTGTGGTCAGTGCAATGCTAAGCACCACACTTTAGTTCATCCGGTTGAGTCAAGATCGGTTCCTTTGGCTCCTGCTCATCTGTCTACTACTGAATTCAATACGATCAAGTTGCTGATACCGCTTCGCCGCCTTAGAGCGGAAATTTCGGAAGTTCCCTGGACTCAAACAACAATACGTAGATTTTATGGATGACTATTTGAAAAGAGGACACATGGAATTGATGCCTGCAGCTGCAGCGGCTGAGGATTCACCACATTGCAACTATTTGGCGCACCACGCAGTGTTTAAACCAGATAGTACTACCACACGTTGCCGAGTGGTATTAGACAGCTCAGGAAAGGATTCCACGGGTCAGTCGCTCAATTCGCGGCTTCTCATACGCCCAGCTATTCAAAGGGATTTAAATAGAGTATGTCTTCGTATCCGTCAGCATCTTTATGTATTTTGTGCTGACATCGAAAAGATGTTTAGAGGAATTTTGGTCTCAGACGAGCATACGCAATACCAACGTATAGTTTGGAGAAAGGAGGAGAACGCTCCACTGGATCACTATCGACTGCTGACCGTCACATACGGATTAGCTTCATCGCCGTTCTTAGCCGTCAGGGTTCTTAAGCAGCTTGCGATCGACTATGCATATTTGTATCCGAATGCTGCTGTCATTCTTAACAGAGACGCTTACGTTGATGATATCCCTACTGGATGCGATAAAATTAAGGATCTCATTGCACTCAAAGATGAACTAATTGTACTTCTGAGCGAAGCTCAATTCAAACTTCGAAAGTGGAGCTCAAACTGTTACACCCTCTTAAAGTCATTACCACAGGAGAATTGTGAGTATCATCCTGACGCTTTAGAGCAGAAAACTTTTGATCGAGTTATTTAAGTTTTGGGACTATGCTGGAAACCAAGAAATGACTATATCTTCATCAAGTTAGAAATCCCTAGAATCACAACAACTTTAACCAAACGCACTTTGCTGTCGGAACTAGCCAAGATCTACGATCCGCTGGGCTTGATTCCGCCCACAACTGTTTTGTTAAAGATTCTCTTTCAAGATAGCTGGCTGAGTTCTGTCGAATGCAATGAGGTATTGCCTTTGCAATTATGCACACGGTGGCAATAGTTCGTATTTCAAATGCACGTATTGGAAACTTGTCGAGTGCCTCGTTACATAGCAGCGCCACACCAATCAATTGAACTGCATGGATTTGCGGATGCTTCATCTCAGGCAAATGCAGCCGTCATCTATAGTCGCGTCGAGGTCAATAATGGATATGCAGGGAAGCTGATAATGGCAAAAACTCGCGTGGCTCCTATTAAGCCTATTTCCATTCCTCGACTTGAGTTAAACGCAGCCCACTTACTCTCGAAATTAATTTCACTGGTTAAGCAATCACTAACTATTCCTATTTCCAGAATCAATTGTTGGTCAGACTCTGAAATAGTCTTACATTGGCTATCATCATCTCCACGGACTTGGAACACATATGTTTGCAATCGCACTGCTGAGATTTTGGAGGCATGTCCACGAAGCTGCTGGCAGCATATTAGAAGTGGCAATAATCCAGCTGACTGCGCATCCCGAGGAATACTTCCAACGGACCTCGTTAATCATAAAATCTGGTGGAGTGGACCAGCTTGGTTATTTCAGTCAAGTTCAACCACCCGTTAAGGCTAAGTTTGTTTTGTCGACAGAAGAACAGGCATGCTTAGAGGTAAAGGCCGAGCCAAAGGTTAATCTACACATTTCCGATGAAGGAAATGAGCTAACCTGTATGATCAACAAAGCCTCCTCATGGTCTCGTTTATTGAGGACTCTGAGCTACTGCATTCGTTTCGTCCATCGACTTCGTAGAAGAAATCAAAGAAAGAATTAGATGAGATGCAATCTAACAAGCTGCACCTAAAACGAGTTACTGGCAGCAGTGCATTAACATTCGAGGTATATTCGTATATTTGTAGGCTGCACGTTTCTATGTTTTTTCGGCAGTCAGATCTAGTTGGAATTTACCCGCAAAGGTTGACGTCGTCCGCGTACATAAGCATTCTGGAGTTAGTCAAGACTTTGTACAGGTCATTTATAAACAATGTAATGGCTTCCTTGCGGGACGCCAGATGTAACGAAAGATATAATAAAAATTATTATGGAAGCCCTTCATAATATAGGAAGAGAGCTCCAAAAGATTTGTTGTTGTTGATCTTCGGTTGAAAAAAACATGTTAACATGGAGAAATAACTGATCTAAAAAAGAGCTGTAAGTTAGGGGTTATAATGATTTCAAATAGTTAAGGGTTGTCCGACAACTTAGAGATTCCTCTATATTTACTGGCATCCTATTTTCTACTTTTTTTTGTGGAGAGGAATAATAATCGATTCCTTCCAAATAATGGGAAAGTGGGAAGTTTCTAAGGATAAGCAATAAAGCAACAATTTCAGAAGGGGATAACACAGGGCATTGGCACAATGCTTGATCACACAGCCAGGAATTCCGTCGGGACCTGGCAAATAAACTAGCTTGACACGATGAAGATCTAAAAGAACATAGCTTTCGTTTAGCTTAGGACAGAAAATTAAGTTCGATTTGGGTATGTCGTAGGAATAAGTCAGGTGTAAATATGAAGAGTTTGAATAAGTTGTGTGAAAAAACTGCGAGAATAGATCAGCTTTTGCCTGATCATTATTAGCGGTAGTATTTTCAAATGAAAATTATATAAATGTTTTGGGCCTGTGAGAACTAGGCCCTACAACGAGTTAAATAGTTTTTATAACACTGCGCGTTCAGCACGGTAAAGTTTGACCGAGCTGATAAATAAGATGAAAGGGCAGATTGAAAACCGGTTAATTTAAATTTAGCATACAGTCTAGATTTTTTATTCTGAAGTCGGCTCAACTCTTTAGTAATCCACGGCGGTTTATTCGAGCTTGGCGGATAATATAACGGAACACATTCAGAAAAAAATGAATTCTTTTCACTGTAAAAAATATACACGGCAACTGCCATGTCAGTGTACATGTATAGATCGGACCAATTGAACTCGTTTATAAAATTAGTCAGCCTTTCAAAGTCCGTCTTGCGAAAACATAGGACTTTATTGGCTGGACGGTCAGAAATATTCTGTACGTCACACCCAATATCAAGGGTCACATAGAAACTTGGATGATAAGGATCTTCGGGCTGCGTCAGAGGCGCCACCCTTGCTAAACTGACTCTCGCAGGATCAGAGACGAAGCAAAGATTGATGAGCACGTGCTGTTTGGAATTTTGCACTTGGTTGACTTGAGACAGCGAAATGACACGCCAGCAATAAAGTCATGTAGTGTAGGTGTCTGGAGAGTATTGGTGGAATTATTTGAGCACCAAATAGCACCAGGGATATTAAAATCTCCTAGGACTACCAACTGGTCTCTATACAAAAGTCTACTGGAAACCATCGGAGTAGCGGAAAGATTCCAATAAATAGGAAGTAATAAAAATGGAGCTACCTTTGATAGATAGCTTCACACAGAGGAATTCAACATCGTTGCATTCCTCGAAGGCTAATAATTCTGACGTGATTGAGGAGTCCACCGCTTTAAGAACTCCACCCCCGCGTCTGATAGAGCGATCAAGGCGATATACTGTGAACACAGCTGGAAAAACTTCGGAGCTCAGAATCTCCGACTTTAAGCAGGTTTCTGTGAGCACAATAACCTGATATGCAAACGAAAGTGAGGAATCTTACTACGTAAGCCTCTTGCATTCTGATAGGAAATACCTAAGGAGTAGGTTAGTTTTTTGGGTCGGGATTGGAAGACGTATTGAATGCAGTTAAAGTGGCTCGCTCTGCAGTATCTAAATCTATGGGGTGTAGAAAAAATTTTGTAATTCCACGGGTTATAGCAGTCCCTAAAATTGGTGGTTTTTTACCATTGGTACCTATTTTAACAGCCCTTAGCGCTGTGGGTAGTTTAGCATCAGGTAGCGCTGCAATTGTAAAGTCTATTAACAATGCAAAGATGGCAAAGGCACAACTTGAGGAGGCATAATAGAAAAATGGAATCGGTAGCGTTAGGCAAGGGATTGTATTTACATCCATACAAGAAAGGTTACGGTATATCATTTACAAAAAATAATAAAACCAACAAACAAAAACGCAATCAAAAAAACTATTAAATACCTATATAATAATAATAATACCTAAATAATTATACTACCTAACAGAGCGTTATCGAATTTTGATATATTGAAGTTTGCCTTTAAAAATATTCCTCATTTTCGAGGAGTTTATATGAAAGATGAAATACCAAAATTTCCCCATCATTCTGAATGTGGAATAATAAATTTAGCAGACTCGACATCAGAAGGAACGCATTGGGTAGCCTATTTTAAGAAGGGAACACAATCGTTTTACTTTGATAGTTTTGGGAATTTACAACCTCCATTAGAAGTAATAAGATATTTGGGTAAAAATATAAAATATAATTACAATCGTTTCCAAAAATTTGGTACTTTTATCTGTGGGCATTTATGTATCAAATTATTACTAGAGTCCAATTCAAGCCATGTCCTGCCTAACCTTCACTTTACATGAAGTGGACAATATGACTCGATAGACGTTTCTTAGAATCCCCTCCCATTCCACACATGCTGTGTAGTCGGAGGAGGAGAAATGTTCTCCTCGTCGGGTATAAAATCAGGGACCTCGTCTAGGAAAAATATCATTCAGCGAAGAACAACCGCCAAGACCAGCCACCAGCCACCAGCCACCAGCTCAACACCATAAAGATGAAGATGTTTGCCAGCTCCACCGCCTCCACCAGCTCCACCGCCTCCACCAGCTCCACCGGCACCAACACCAACTCCAACACCTCCACCACCTCCACCACCATCACCAATTTACCCGAAGGGGTAATAGAGGAGGACGTCAATGCCCTGATGGGGGACATCGAGCAGGATCCGCTGATGCTTGCCCTTAACGAATGCAGGGTTAAGGGTAAGCCCAGCTTTAACAAACTCCCAGTCAACATGGAGTTTGACATTTTTTCAGCGAGGAGGGTAGCTGGCAAGTTTGGGCAAAATATAATGCTCGAGCTTGCCAATGTATTGGTCTATCTTCCAGATAGATACAATGCTATTGAAGATAGCCTAATTTATTTTTTTAACACAGAGTGCTACACCCTTATCAAAAGGGATGATGGCAACATTGATTTTAACTAAAAAAATTTCATGTAATAGCATTTAAAAATTAAAAAATAAATAAATAAATAAAAATAATCAATTTTTAAACTTAAAAAAAATTAAATTTTTATTATTGGGAAATGGGAATTGGGGATCTTTTTTTCAGCATTTTTATTTTTCAGAATTTTAAAAATTTAAAATATAAATAAAAATAAAAAATGTAAACTAAAAATTCAAAATTTTTATTATTGGGAAATGGGAATTGGGGATTTATTTTTACCATTTATTTTTCAGATTGTTTAAAATTTAAACAATAAATTATCATTATAAATTAAATTTAAAAAAATTCAAAATTTTTTTTATTGGGAAATGGGAATTGGGTAAATTTTTTTTGTTCACAATTTTGGTTTAAGCTCTCTTTATCAGGTCAGATATGTTTATCAGATCAGATCAGGTCTTACAACCAGATCAGTTTATCAGACCTTTTAATACCAGGTCTGTTTATCAGATCAGGTCCTACAACAAGGCCTGTTTATCTGACCTGTTAATACCAGGTCTGTTTATCAGATCAGATCAGGTCGTACAACCAGGTCTGTTTATCAGATCAGGTCTTACAACCAGGTCTGTTTATCAGACCTGTTAATACCAGGTCTGTTTATCAGATCAGATAATACCACGCCTCCTAATATATATATTGATATATATATATAAATATATAATATTATTTATCAAATAATACAATTTAGTTTGAGGATGGGCAAAACTGGAAACTCACTAGTGGATTATATTCTTTAATATTCCATCATCTTCCAAAAAATTATAATACAGATGATCTGGAGCTATATAGAGAAATTTTACAAAAAACGAATGCCTACCGAAGAAATTTGCTACCAAACGGACAAGTGAAAGAAACGAGAGCATTAAAATATTCTCAAATTATCAAATTATCACTTTTAGCTCGGAGGCGAAGTTCGGAGGCGAATAGAAAGTGGAATTTCTCACTGCCGTGGTGTCAGGAAAACTCGGACGGGGAGTTGACACGAACAAAACAATAAATTTTTGCAGCGGTGCGACCGAAGTTAAATGTTCGGCCCACTGTTGAAGACCGGCTGCGAGAACAGGACGGAAGCAAGCATATACTTATCTCTAGAGGAAAAATCACCGGGAACTGCTGGTGAAAGGACGAAAGGATATCCGTATCCGGCACGAAGGACCACAATGAGTGTAGGAGGGCGATACTGCCGCTAAAGATCCTAGAAAATGTACCCCAGTGAAAAATCCCACGTCGCAAGCGAAGTCGAAAAGTAAAGGCGGGGGCGTCGTGGGCAATTTAACTGGTCGGCATTATTTCGCATCATACATAGTACTTGCTGAGGAATTAATCGGTCGTTAATTATTACTTCTTTACTTGTTATTATTTTGCATATTATCGTACCTAGTTTAATGAACATAATTGTCTTGTTTACAACATAAAGCTTTAAGCTCACACTCATAGCCAAAATGCAGTATGTGTGCATGAGTATTGGCACATCATTGATATGGATAATAAGTATGTAGTTCTTTTTTAACAATGCTTTTATCATCGATAGGTTTTGCTTGAACATAAAAAATCTCATTCATTTGAACAATACTTGTAAGTCTTATTTAATATTAAATCCCAATGATTTTAAAATCAATTTATTTTTTAAAGTGAGAGTCGGCCGTTTATTTGAAGGACCTCGGGTTGATGATGATGATTTTGAAGATGATGATGCTTTCACTTCAACTGAAAATTTAATAATGTTATCAAAAGAGCTATGTAACGTCTTTTTATTATAAATAATCATTCTGTTGATCGTAAGTGAAGACGAATTGAAACAGTTTCTCCACGCAAATTAATTAATTCTCCGTTTTGATCAGTTATCCGTACTTCGAGTGTGCTTATTTCTCTGGTGTTGACAGGTAAGTAAATCAAGTTGCGTGGTGTAATGTTCATTTTATATCCAGGCGGAACATTGATTCCAAATTCATGAAGCCCATGATTTGGTTTATTCCCCACATATGATCCACTAACAATGTTACACTCCAATCTAACAGAATTTATTTTTAAAATATTTACAGGGTTATCCGAGACGTAAAATTCATTTTCATTTGGTCTTAATTTACGCTTTTTAAATCCAAATAATCGTCCAATTGATCGTTCATGATTAAAATATACTGTCTCTTTTTTAGTAACAACTTGAACTTGTAAAGTATTGGTGTTACATTCAATTGTTACACTATTATGAAGCTCATATTCCTTGAGCTTATTAAAAATATATTTTATTATATCATCAAACTCATATGAGCCTATAGGTATTTCTATGACTTTGTTTCCAATATGAAATAGATTATTCCCCTTATCTACATTCGGTATAGAATTGAATGTATAAAAGTCGATTAGAGCACATTCATAATTACGATTTAACTCAATTTGAGGAAAAAAATGTTCGCTTAGTACAGATGTGTTTCCATTTAAAGCAATTGTTAGTGATGTACTCATTATGAAGCTTAATCGTGAACTTTTTTTTTTTTATTAACTTCATTATACTTATATTATTATTTATTCGAGAATAATAAACTGATCGAATCCTTTTCTGTATCGTCCAGTTTTCATATCATCATCCTTAGAGATTAGAAGAAATCCAAATTTATCTTCCCAACACCTTCTTGATATATTCATGAATGAATTATTATCCATATCGCTGTTGACATGATCTCGATATATACGACGCATGTTTAGTCATCCTGTTTAAACATTATAATAAAATTCGCGTTGCCTCGAATTAAATGTTTCGGAATATGTGTATACGTTTGAGATAAATAGAATAAATCAATCTTCCTATGTCGTCCCATACAAAAATAATCTCGAATATTATCTTGTTTTTCGTATGCGACATCATCAAATATCATAATGGAATTGTTTTTTGCTTCTTCCGGTGACAAAATACTATCATTTGACGAAAATGTGTAATATCCCATTCCTCGTATTGGTTTCACAAGATTTTCCAAATACTCATATTTTGGTTGATATGAACTCTTTGAAAATACGTAAATATTTTCAAATTTTAAGCCATTTGGACTTTCGATAAGACTTATCATCACATTGGTTTTTCCACAATTGGAAGCTAATTGTGTTTGGTAACAATGAACTGTGTCGTGGATGAGTAATTTCACCATGTACACCACCTTCAATGTTTCTTACTCTGATACTTTTATTTTGTCTTAATAAACGCATGATTTGAAGATAAGTACTTCATTCGAGGACAATCATTCGTTAATTGAGGTTGATATAAAATGGGGAAACATTTTGATAATATAATAAGTCATAAATCAAATGTGAAACAGGGAACTGGTATCATAAATAATTTAATAAACACTTTACCCTTTGAGGCTCATATACCTGGGTACAATTACTGTGGACTTGGCGCAAACCTTGAGAAGCGATTATTTCGTGGTGACCGAGGGATCAATGGTTTAGATGAGGCTTTTCGGGAACACGACATAGCATATGCAAATAGCAAGGACTTGAGTGAACGACATAAAGCAGATTCCATCTTAATTGATAGGGCTCGGGATCGTGTAAAAGCATTGAATAGCCGTATTAGTGAAAGAGCTGCAGCATATTTTGTGAGCAACGTGATGAAGCTAAAGAAAAAATTTTGGATGGGAACAAAGCAGCAGAAAAAGAAAGTTGTAAAAAAACTCTTGCCTCAATTATCAGAAAGGCAACAATCGAATTGCGAAAGAATAAACCTCTTGACTTATTTCTTGGACGTTGATGCACTAAGGTCAGTACATTCAAGTGGCCCGTATGACACCAGGCACGTGCCTGTTAGGTGGTTAGGTGTTAGTAGGCGCGATGGAAAATATTGGACAGAATACGAGGAAAATTGACTACCGGCGTGCTGCCAGATTGTTAGCTTGCATGCTTACTAAGTGTGTTAGTATTAAAGATTTTAATTTGGGAAGGGAATCTACGTTAGAGATTAGTGTGTACAAATCATTATAATTTGCACATAGCACTCTAAAAGGTTCATGCAGATCAAAGGATGTTCTACAGTGGCGCAACACTAATGGGATATAGGATCTAGTAGTTCTACATGGTACATGGAAATTAAGCTGACTCAACAAGTCAGCACTTTCCACATCACCATGTATAAGGTTAAAAATAAAGGTTATCTCTAGCATCGTTCTACGATTGGCTAAGGACGGCAATTTTATTAATAGGAGTCTACTAGAGTAGGAAGGTAATCTTTGGTTTGCATCCCAATTTAAACCGCGTAGAGCGAAAAGTAAAAAGTTCTTTTGAACCGACTCAAGGCGTTTACTATGGACGCCGTACTGAGGGCTCCAAACGCAGCATCCATATTCTAGGATAGGACGAACTAAGGAAGTATATAAGGATTTAGTAACATAGGGGTCATTGAATTCTTTCGACCACCGTTTAATAAATCCAAGCACACCCCTGGCTCTATTCACCATAGACGAAATATGATCAATAAAGTCAAGTTTTGGGTCCAAGCGGATGCCCAAATCGTCAACAGAATTAATTCTTTCCAAAGAGCAGCCGTTCAGCGTGTAAGTATCAAGCTTAGGAACGACACGTGAGAATGTCATTAGCTTGCATTTCGAGTCATTTAAGTTTAATAAGTTTACACGGCACCAAGTTTGAAAATTATTAAGATCTGTTTGTAAATCCGACTGGCAGGCAACGTCATTGTATTGCACGCAAAGCTTGACGTCATCCGTGTACATAAGCACTCTGGAGTTAGTCAAGACTTTGGGCAGGTCCTTGCGGGACGCCAGATGTAACCCTTAAGCTAGAAACACACGATGCAAACAATTTGCAGCAAGTTGATTGCTGCAAACAAATTTGCACGCTTAAACACGAGTGAAAACATTTTGCTGCAAACAAAAAACTTGCAAAGTTGTTTTGCAGCAATATTTGTTGCTTGTCGTCTGTATACATTTTTTGACAGCTATCTTGGTTGCGTCAACTGCTTGCTTGTTTGCATGTGCTGTTTGCTTTCAGTCGTAGTATTGCAGCAAACAAAGCACAATGTGGGATCGCGACAACATAATAAAATTAATCGAATTGTACGAGAATCATTCAGTTTTATGGGATGTCTCATCACACGCATAGGCAAGCGTCTGTATTGCAGACGAAATATACATATATATATATATAAAAAAAATAAATATATATATATATATATATATATATATAGGGCAATTCTCTGGAGAACGCAACCGTGGCCATAAAATTAAAAGTCAGTAAATGTCTGTTTTTCTTACATATGTTTATAGCGAATATATTGAATTTAACGAAAATAAGCTTATTTTACATTTATTCATAAAACATTTCGAAATATTTCAATGCAAAGTCGAAGGCGGGGAAATTTCTGTTTCGAACATTTCTACCGCACGTTTTGTTTTGATTATGTCTTTTAATGGAGAGTCACTATGTATTGATATTCCCACTTTTAAATCTTTGTTTACATTCAGAGAATATAAAGGAAAGGTAAAAGAAACGATGCGATACCCAAATACGGTAAATTTTCAACAGAAAACATAAAAGAATACAGCAAGAAAAAAATAGTTCGAAAGTTATTTGCTCTGCTTGCAAGCAGTGTCAATAAAAAATAAAAACACGTGTAGACAGTAACGCAATATATTGCACGAAATAGCCATGCAAAAGTTTGCGTGCAAAACAAAAATTTATTGGAGCAAGAAATTTTCTTGCAATATTTGCATAGGTGTAAACATTTGTGCAAACTTTTGCTGCAAATTATTTTCAACTTGCTGCAAATTGTTTGCATCGTGTGTTTCTAGCTTTAGAACATTCCATATATTATTCTTAAAGAGGACCTTTTGCGTCCTGCCATTCAAATAACTTGAGATCCAATTAAGAAGATCACTTGGAAAACCCATTGAATCGAGTTTTCTAACGAGGAGAGAATGGTTAACAGAGTCAAATGCTTTACTGAAATCAGTATAGATTACATCTGTCTGACAATTATTATGGAAGCCCTTTATAATATAGGAAGAGAGCTCCAAAAGATTTGTTGTTGTTGATCTTCGCTTAATAAAGCCATGTTGACATGGAAAAATAACCGATCTACAAAGGTGCTGCAAGTGGGGGGTGATCATGTTTTCATATAATTTAGGGCTGGCCGACAACTTAGAGATTCCTCTATAATTGCTGGCATCCAATTTGATTCCTTTTTTGTGGAGAGGAATAAGATACGATTCCTTCCAAATAATGGGAAAGTGGGAGGTTTCCAAGGACAAGGTAAACAATTTTAGAAGGGGATAGCACAGGGCGTCGGCACAATGCCTGAGCACACAGCCAGGAATTCCGTCGGGACCTGGCGAATAAACTGGCTTAGCACGATGAAGATCTAAAAGGAGAGAGCTTTCGTTTAGGCTAGGACAGAAAATTAAGTTTGATTTGGGTATATCGTAGGAATAGGTCTGGTGTAGATACGAAGAGATTGAATAGGTTGTTTGAAAAAACTGCGAAAATAGATCGGCTATTGCCTATCATTATTTGCGGTAGTATTTTCAAATGAAAGCGAGGAAGGATTTGTTTTAGGCTTACGTTTTGTGTTAACGAAATTATAAAACTGTTTTGGGTCCTGTGAGGACTGGGCCCTACAACGAGTTAAATAGTTTTTATAACACTGCGCGTTCAGCACGGTAAAGTTTGACCGAGCTGATAAATAAGATGAAAGGGCAGATTGAGAACCGGTGATTTTAAATTTAGCATACAGTCTAGATTTTTTATTTTTAAGTCGGCTCAACTCTTTAGTAAACCACGGCGGTTTATTCGAGCTTGGCGGATAATATAACGGAAAACATTCAGTAAAAAATGAATTCATGGCACTGTAAAAAATATCCACGGCAACAGCCATGTCAGTGCACATGTATAGATCAGACCAATTGAACTCGTTTATAAAATTATTCAGCCGTTCAAAGTCCGTTTTGCGAAAACATAGGACTTTATTGGCTGGACGGTCAGAAATATTCTGTACGTCACACCCAATATCAAGAGTCACATCGAAAGTTGGATGATAAGGATCTTCGGGCTGCGTCAGAGGCGCCACTCTTGCTAAACTGACTCTCGCAAGATCAGAGACGAAGCAAAGATCGAGCAAGCGCTGTAAGGAATTTCGAACATGGTTGACTTGAGACAGCGAAATGTCAAACAAGCCAGCGATAAAGTCATGTTGTGTAGGTGTATGGTGAGTATTGGTGGAATTATTTGAGCACCAAATAGCACCAGGGATATTAAAATCTCCTAGGACTATCAACTGGTCTCTATCAAAAAGTCTACTGGAAACCATCTGAATAGCGGAAAGGTGATTCCAATAAATAGGAAGTTCCGACAGTGGAGGTATGTAGGAACAGGTAATAAAAATGGAGCTACTTTTGATAGATAGCTTCACACAGAGGAATTCAACATCGTTGCATTCCTCGAAGGTTAATAATTCTGACGTGAGTGAGGAGTCCACCGCTATAAGAACTCCACCCCCGCGTCTGATAGAGCGATCTAGCCGATATACTGTGAACACAGCTGGAAAAACTTCGGAGCTCAGAATCTCCGGCTTTAACCAGGTTTCTGTGAGTAAAATATCCTGAGATGCAAACAAGCGGAAGCTTACTACGTAAGCCTCTTGCATTCTGATAGGAAATACCTAGGGAGTAGGTTAGTTTTTCGGGTCGGGATATGACGACGTAGAAGGCGCAGTGATATGATCAGAACTGGGAAGAGTTATTCCTACAGGCCGCCTTTTCTTTTTCTTCGCTTCGAACTCCTTAGCAACAGTGTACTCTGGCCAAAAGTTGGGAGGGCAAATAGTGTTAAAGAGTTCGTTAGGGACATTTATTTTGAAAGATGAAATATCCCCAGCGTAAAAAAATTAAACTTTTCCACCTTAATCTTTATTTTATCGGTTCTGGTGGTGTCTTGTATAAAGGCGAGAACATATTCCGATGTTTGATTAGGGGAGAGCCGCGAAACAGAAATATGTCTCTTGGGTGGAACCGATTTTTCGGTCGGTATTCCAGGCCTAATACCCTGGGAAAGTATATAGGTATGTACGGGACTTTGAAGGGTCAATATTTGCGACCCCCAAGTGACAAAACAGAAATCACCGGCGGTACGGGCACTCCCGCTGTACATTTGGGTATAAAATCTTTTCTTGCGCTCGATCTCACCATTCTTGGAATTAATGCTGAGGTCGAGGGCTGTGCCGAGGGAGGCTGCTGCTGAGAGCCCGTTGCAGGTAGTTGGGGTCCGTCTACATGCTGCCCACCAATATCATTTTTTTGCGCTTGGGAGACTCATTTAATAGCGTCAGGCTAGCAAATTGGGTGTCCAGGGCCAAGAACATTTCAAGAGTTTTACGAAAACTCGTTAGAATGCCCTTAAAACCATTTTTGGTTTGCCGCACGAAAGACATCATTTTTCTTTCTGTTTTGGCGAAACAGACAATATTTACGTGGAGAGCGTGGGAGCGTGGGAGATCCGAATAGATAAGAAGTGCAGCGGCACAGCGAAAGCGAGAGAGTGGGAAAACGTAGAAGATAAATAAAAATTGCGACGGCGCAAACAAAAGCTAAACGAAAAAGGCACAAAAAGGAATGCAAAATATGCAAAAGTTTGCATTAGCAGCACAACTAAATTGGTAAATAAATTGGTAAATAAACTCACTTACAGATGAGATGCTCCAAGATTTCGGTTGCCTCAGATTCACCGCATTTCCTGCAGTTGCCGCTGTCTGTGATTTCCAGCTTGACTGCATGCGCGGCAGCTAGGCAGTGACCCGTAAGCATTTCCACTAGAAGTCTGCAGTCTTTTCGGGATAGATACAGTACGTAGTGGCTGAGTTTGTCATTGCGCTCCTTGCACATGATTTTTGTTGTTTTGCAAGTCGCGGAGGTTCCTCTCCATCTGTTTTTTGCTAGTACGTCCGCCCGCCCCTCTAACTCGCTTTGAAGCGTTCTTAGAGGGACGTTCTCTGTTCTTTCGATAGCCAGTCCGACTCCTTCCATTGCAAGTTCGTCTGCAATTACGTTTCCCTCTATGCCCTGGTGGCTGGCAACCCAGCAGACCCGCACTGACGTTTTCGTGCTCAGGATATTTAGTGCGTCCCTACTTGCCAGTACATTTTTTCACTGCTCATGGTTCGACCAATTGAACTGTGCCCGTATTCCTTATCGACATACTTCCTAGCGCTACTAGGCGTTGTGCAGCCTTTCCCGCGGTCAGTTCCTTTTTATAGGTCCTCTTTTCCATGGCTTGCCACCACTCTAAGACCCTTTATAGCGGAGTCGGACGCACCACCGATAAGTAGACCCAGTGCATCAGAGTGGGTGAGAGGCCCCATGTGTTGCTGGTCATCTTCTTGGATGCATATAGCGCAATGGTAGCCTTTTTCACCCTCTCTAGTACATTGGGTTTCCATGCCAGCTTCCTGTTCAGTACAGCTATTGGTATTACTCCGTTAAATTTAAAAGCAATAATCAGCTGTCTGGATTTCGCATATGCCGACAAAAGGCCAATCTACTTCATTGAACAAGAACTATCTACATTACGAAAGGGTGACATGACTCTTACCGAATTCTACGACGAGATTGAGAAAATACGGACCCTTTTACCAATAGACAATAATGACGTTCGATAGAGCCTCGGCGATGTCAATGAATAAAAAGTACAGGGTGGACGCGTTATTTGTGTTTATAACCAGTGCAAAAAAATCGATGAGCGTTTAGCATGGCAACATCCAAAGCAAAACGCGGGTCAAGGCCAGGTACATGTTTGCTATGCACAGGCATCGAAAAGACCAAATAGTGGTAGAGCAGGTTTACAGCGCGAAAACAGCAGATGACTTACAACTTAGCTCAAGAGATATGTCAAAATGAGGCAGACGCTGTCGAAAATCAACGGGAGGAAAAAGCGGAGGTTGAGGATTTTAAAGGTGAGTTACATTTTTTAGCCAAAGGTCTTTCTACCTTACAAAGAAACCGTACCATACATTGAACCATACAACTTTTAATTGATACCGAGGGTTAAAAAAATAAATTTTACCTCTTTTTGAATTAAAATTCATGATGCCAGTACAAAATAAATTCACTGTTAAATCTCTGCTTGGACGAGACTATCAATGCTTTGTTAAACTGTTTATTATATTAAATTCTTCATTCTCTCAAGTCTTGTGAGGTTTGACGCCATAATAGGACTTGACCACTTGATTCCACGCAATACTTAGAGACCGATGCCTTTGCAAAATCGGAAGAAGCACTGCCGTATAATACCAACATCATACCCAATGTAAAGGAAGACCAACCCATATACTCAAAACTGTATCCGTACCCAATGGAAGACAAATGCTGTGTTGAAGGAAGTAATTATTAGGCCATTGTCGTCACCTTACAACAATCCAGTTTTGGGTTGTCCATAAGAAAGGTATAGATGAAAGTTGAAATATAAAAAAATGGTTGGTTATAGATTTTAGATAGCTAAATTTAAAAACAATTGAAGATATGTAGCCTATACCAAACCTTGTAACCATCATGTCAAATTTGGGAAAGGCTAGGTTTTTTACAACCCTGGGACCTTAAATGGTTATTCCAGCAAATACTTCTCGCAGAAAAGGATAGGGAGAAACCGCTTTTTCGGTAAGAAATCGAAAACATGGGTTTTTTGTTTGCCGTTTGGCTTGAAAAATGCCCCGAGTATATATCAAGGTGCCATAGATGACGTCTTAGGGACCAAATAGGGATGTCGCGTATACGCTGATGATATTATAATATTTTAAAATGGAATGGTGAACCACGTGAATGATATTGCTTGGGTACTGGACAGACTATCTGAAGCGAATATGAGGGTCTCTAAAAATAAATCGGCGCCTAATTATGCGCGCATAGGTGTATCACTGCAGATGCTGCCCTCTTAGGCGCTCTTCTTTTTGTTTTCTATTCCTATCTCTCTTCTTCTATTATCTATAAACTATTAAGCAAAACAACATTTTTAAGCTAATGTTTATTAAAGCCAAGCGATCGGCAGTTGCAGCTCCGACGAGAGAACAATAAGAAAAAAAAATACGGCATAAAAACTAACTTATAGTGCGTTAATTATTAAATGCTAAAGGGTGGCAAATTGGTTGTCTTCCTCATTAAAATTTTTGTGACCACGACGTGATTCTTTGGCTCGGAGCCTGCAACCCGGTGTTCGCTGTTTAATATTGTTTAAACAAATCGCTTTGCTTTGCTGTCGCTTACTGGCATTCGGTCATAAGCACACAAGCAAACGCACATACATACCTACATATATAACTACATAACATACATAGCACTTAGCCGCCGGTGACTTTCATCGCGCTGTTAAAACAAAGCTGTGTTGTGCAAAACATTATAAACAAAGGCGGGTCTCGTTAAAGTTTCGTAAATAGCGCCTATATCAAATGTACGTACATGGTTTACATAGCGTTGACGCGCATTTGTAAATTATTCGCAGTTGGGAGGCAGACAATTTACAACAACAACATTGTTGAGGTTCCGTTGCATCTTGGTGACGCTGATTAACCTATAGATTTGCGCGGTGAACACTAAACGGGTTCATACCTACTGAAGCGGTCAGACATTTTTCTTTTTTTAATTATGGTCGCGTGAGAAAATAAAAATGTCTAATACAGAAAACTCGGTTCAGCATCAAAAAGAACCGCCAAGTGACGTGTACTTCTACCGAGCCAAAGCCCAATTCCTTTTTTCGGCAATTGAGCTCGATGAACTATTACAGTTCAGAGACGGTAGATCAGTTTGATGAAGCTGATTTACTGGCGCGGCTGGAGTGGATTAATTATTATTATTATTATTACAGATCACAGATTATCACAGATTCCGCTGAAAAATTTGACATTGCGGAGATAGCGAGCGACCAGCGGATCGAATTTTCCACAGCGTTCATGGATGTGAAGGCGAAAATAAATTGAGGTTTTGCGGCGTTCCGCAATTGGCAATTGCCGTTTGCAACCGGCTGCAATTCAACATCCATAGACAGAATTAACCATCCGGATCCTTCTTTCCGATTTAGGAAGCCTCGGTTGCCAATTCTGGAAATAGCTTGGTTCCATGGATCCTATTCTGATTGGCCGGATTTTATTGCGACGTTTACCACGGTCATCGGAAATAATGAGGAGCTAAGCGATATTGAAAAATTACAATATCTAAGGTCAAGTTTAGGCGGCGTCGCTTTAGAGACCATACGTTCGCTTGAGCCCTCGAATGCCAATTATAAAAAGGCTTTGGATTTACTCACAAATAAATTCGATAATAAAGTTATACATTTTCAGGCACACGTACAGGCAATATTTCGGTTAAGAGGTGTCGAGAAAGGATTAGCCAAGCTGGATCAACGGACGCGCGAGAAATGGAAAAAGAATTTGTCCATCAACGATCTATCTACTTGGAATTTTCTTGCAGAGGAGGTGTAGGATGATGGAAAATATGGATCAAGCCTTGATGCTAGGGTAAAGCCAGCTGCCTTCTTGGCTATAAGAGCAATGCACCAGCTCTCTTATGATGAGGAGGAATCATTCCCAATTGGACCAAAAATTGTTCGATGGGATTTATATGTGGATGATTTAATTTCTGGTTTTGATTCAGTTCAAGAGGTGAGAGAAATTCGTTGCCAGATGAAGTAAACACTGACGCGAGGGCACTTTCCAAATCGCAAATGGTGTTCGAATAATGCAGGAGTCCTCGAAGGGGAGTCTGACTGCGACAGAAAAAAGTTAATAAAATTCCAGGATGCATCGGGCATCGCCAAGGTCTTGAGATTTGCCTGGGATCCGGCGTCTGATCAGCTCCTATTTAATTTCTCTCAAATACTGACAACTCATCGACCTACCAAACGCATTATCAACTATTGCAAAATTCTATGATCCACTTGGAGTAATAACACAAATCATTAGAAAATCTAAAATCTTTCTGCTATTCTTATATAGTGCTAATGTGGATTGGGATGACGTGTTGCCAGAGCCCATTCTTTCGTCTTGAGGGGAGTTGGCCACTCAGTTGGTAGCCATTCACACCACAGGCTAACGTTGAATTGCATGGATTCTGCGATGCTAGCCTATCATCGAATGAAGGAGCTTATACTTGCGATCGGAGGTCAATGGAGAATTAAAAGTCCATCTGCTCTGTGTCAAGTCGAGAGAATATCCATTGAAGGCCTTGACCATTTCAAGATTAGAACTCTCAGCAGCACTATAATTGGCTGAGCTTATCGCCAACGTCATGGAAAGTCTAGACTTCGAATGTGCATATTATTGCTGGTCTGACTCGTCTATTGTGTTGGCATGGATTCGCCAGCCCCCGAGGGAGTTCAACGTTTTTGTGTTAAACAGAATCGCGAAAATACAGGAGATGACGAAAGACATGACTCGGCATCACGTTCCGACAATTTTAATCTCGGTAGATGTAGTTTCGCGAGGATGTACCCCAATAGAATTGCTGGATCATTCCCTTTGGGTTAACGGACCTTCTTTCCTTCTTCAAAGCTCGTCGAATTGGCCCCCTCTGCTGGAGCCAGTTAAGGATCTTCCAGAGCGTCGTTCCGCAAGTTTAGTTGGAGCCGGTTGCATTGACGGTTCATTGGTTACTTCGATGGATTACTTCGCGTTGGCGGAAGGCTACAGAGCTCAAACTTGGACTAAAATCGTAAGTTTAGTTGGAGCCGTTTGCATTGACGTTTCATTGATTACTTCGCGTTGGCGGAAGGCTTCAAAGCTCAAACTTGAACTACGATAAAAGGAAATATTTACATACAGGATCACAAGCATTGCTTGCCACATTGCGGCAAAGTTTTTGGCCAATTGGAAGCCACAAATTCGTAACTAGCCGTTCTGCCCCACGATGCCACTGCAGTTGGAACAGTACCTCTTCCACCGGGGGGAGTATGTTCGAAGCAGACCGCTCGCGCCTAATTTTACCCGCAAAGGTGTATCACTGCACCTGCTGCCCTCTTAGGCGCTCTTCTTTTTGTTATCTATTCCTCTCTCTCTTCTCTTCTCTCTTCTGTCGTCTTATCTCTTAAGAAAAACTACATTTGTAAGCTAATATTTATTGAAGCCAAGCATCCGATCGGCGGTTGCAGCTCCGATGAGAGAACAATAAGAAATAAAATACGGCATAAAAACTAACCTATCGTGCGTTAATTATTAAATGCTAAGGGGTGGCAAATTCACTGTCAACCCCATAAACAATCTAAAAATATTATATTACATTTTACCGATTATAGAAAATCATGTGACTTAACTAGACAGAAAAAAATCCTGTGGTAAATCCAATCAATTCTGCAGTTAAATGTCCTCAACCCAAAATCTTGGGTTGGATTCACTGTGAGGTGCAGTAAAAACTAAAAAACGCATTACGTTGTATAACTGCCACGGTGCAGTATAAGTTCCTCAACCAACAAAATTACAGTATTTAACAGTAGAAAATTACAGAATACTGTTAAATACCATATTTACAGTACAAATTTCCACCCACGTTAAAAGCAGAAAAAGTTTAAAATATATATTTTTTTATTCGTTAAATATTAAATTACTTTTTTTTAATATGTTAATTTTTAAATAACTGCTTCAGGTCCTTATTGTTTCGAAGAGTAGGTATATCCAATGTTCTTCCCCTGAAAATAAAGTAGACAACATTGAGAGTTAAAAAACTTTTAAAACCAAATATATATAAAGAAATTATTATATATGTATTAAAGTTGACAGTATGTTAATATTTGTGTACACATATGTATGTATGTTCGCTACCCTGCAGTACAACAAGTCATCAATAGGCCACTGTCATCAACAGTCATCAATGCTCCGACTGCGACTTCTACCGAGCCGACGCTCTGCCGACCGCGTCTTCTACCGAGTCGACGCTCTGCACAAGATACAGTTACGGTGGTAGTCTCGTCGGCAGTCGTTGACTCGGCCGTTGATGAGTGCTGATGAATTTGTTGATGAATTTTTGATGAATCATCGATGAATTGTTGATGAATCATTGATGCATTTTTGATGAATGTTGATGAGTTTGTTGATGAATCATTCATTAATTGTTGACGTAATGTTGTTGATGACAGCCTAGGATATGCCCATGTTAAATTTATCAGTAATTTGTATGGCCATTAATCGATGAATCATCAAAAACACTGCCTGGACTGTTGATGAATCTATAATTAATTACTGATGAATGGTACTGCAGGGTACTAACATATTTGTTTGTTATGTATGTACGTGGAGCGCATCCTGCTCGCAGAAACTTACATAAAATGGTACTTACCGAGAAAAGTAGCTGTAAGTGGCAATATATCCACGCATTGCCCATTGCAATCACTGAGTTAAATTATATTTCACTTCATTTGTGTTTAACTTTCATTAATATTTGCACAAAAATCTTTCCGAAAGAAATGCGGTAGACCTTAGACTGACCGTCCTAATGGTTTTAAGAAAACCAACTAAAATGCCAATAATCTATACATAAAAAAATGCTCTGTTCGTGTCTACTTCCTTTATAGGCTTGAAAAGTTCTGAACCGTTTCAAATTTTCAAATTTTGACACAACATGCGTTGAGGTTCCAGCTCAGTTATTGTGTACTTTTGATGTTGATAGCTTATCTGCGGTTGCATATATATTAATTTTTTTAGCGTTTCCCCGTGCCCCTACTGCTGCGCCCTCTACAGCTGAATCGAAGCTTTCTGTCAAACATCCCAAAAATATTGAGAGAAGAAATTGAGAGAAGAAATAGGAAAATAAAATTTAATTTTTTTGTTCACTTTCAGTAAGAAACGAAGTCATGCCACCCAAGAAGTCGAGTTTGGGTCGTCGAACTCGCAATACAGAAGCAAAAAGACGTAAGATTACGAATATGACTGACGAAGAACAGGCCTCCATCCGAGAGACTGAGCGGCTGAGAGCAATGCAGATGCACAACGCGGAATCAGCAGAAAGACGAGCAGATAGGCTGGAGAGAAAACGATTGAGAGTTAGGCAGTCGCGTTCTGCAGCAATCGATTTGATTCACTCTCAAACACCTTCTTTTGGATGCACCAGGAGGAACGGGGAAAACATTACATTGATTCTGGCTACGGTTCGAGGTAACAAGGATATAGCTTTAGCTCTTGCTTCATCTGGAATCGCTGCGACATTGTTACCTGGTGGGAGGACTGCTCATTCAGCGCTGAAGTTGCCGTTGAACATGGAAATCGTCGAGACTCCTACGTGCAACATTTCCAGAGCATCTGGCATGGGAAAAGTATTGCAAAGATGTAGACTCATTGTTTGGGATGAATGCACGATGGCACACAAAAAATCGCTGGAGGCTCTCGATCGATCATTGCGGGATTTGCATGGAGCTGTCCAACCATTTGGGAAAGCGTTAATATTGCTCGCAGGGGATTTCAGGCAAACGTTGCCTGTGATTTCCCGATCGACACCAGCTGACGAGATAAATGCTTGCCTAAAATATTCTATATTGTGGCAACATGTACGTACATTAAAGTTGAAGACGAATATGCGTGTCCTGTTACAGAACGCAGCCGACGTATTCTCACGACAGCTACTGGACACGTGGAACGGAAAGCTGCCACTCAATGAGACGTCGAGAAAAATAGTATTGCCCGAGAATTTCTATAATTTAGTTACATCGAAGGAAGGACTTATCCAAAAAGTGTTCCCCGATATCCGAATAAATTATAGGAATCACGATTGGCTCAGTGGACGAGCGATTCTCGCTGCGAAGAACAAAGATGTATACCAGCTCAATCATGTAATCCAGTCCAGCATAGAAATTGACGAAATTACATATAAGTCGATAGACCCCGTTGTGGAGGCAGAGGAAGCAGTTAATTACCCTACGGAATTTCTAAACTCACTTGATCTGCCTGGAATGCCACCACACATATTGAAATTTAAAATAGGTGTGCCGATAATCATGCTCCGATATATAAATCAGCCGAAACTCTGCAACGGTACGCGAATCGCAGTCAAGAAAGTGATGAACAACGTAGTAGAAGCAACGAACATAACTGGTCCTTTCAAAGGTGGAGATGTCCTCATTCCTAGGATTTTCAAGATATTGCAGTTTCCCATTCGTTTGGCGTTCGCAATGACCATTAATAAAGCTCAAGGTCAATCTATGGAGTTGTGTGGTCTAGATTTGGATGCAGATTGTTTTTCACACGGACAATTATATGTTGCGTGTTCCCGTATCGGAAAACCAGATAGTCTTTAGATTTACCCGGAGACTGGAGAAACGAAGAATATTGTATACCAACAAGTATTACAGAATTAAATGAATTTGAAATTTATTCTTTTTTGTTTGACTTATTTCTTATGCGTGCAACCACAATATGCCACAGAGAAACGTGGCAGGGTACAGCTAGTTTGCCATAAGTATACCACAAATATACTCGAATGTATTTTAGTAGGTATTTTATAGCTCTGGCAAGTAAAAAATATTAAAAATTATTAAGTTGTTTAAATTTATGTCTCTGGCAAGTAATTTATTTAATGCTCACCTAGGTAATACAAATATATGTATCCTATACCAAATAAGAAGAAGAAATACTCTATATTTTGTACGTAAAACCTACAGTAACTCGAAAGTCATTTGCAGTTCGCAAAGCCAACTACAAAAAACATACGCATAATCTGGAACGTAAGGGTGACCAACAACAAAATACGTTAACTGCAGCTTACTATAATTCAACCAAAAAAAAATTTGTAGATTCAACCCACCAGATTTTGCCTGGGTGCAGTCCTATCACAGAATGGCGAATCTATTACAATGATTTCGAGAACCTTACAGGATTGAGAGCTTAATTTCGGAAACGAGAACTTTTGGTCATCGTTTGAGTTCTAAAGTCTCTTAAAAACTTTTTATTCGGTATCAAGGACCATTACATTTTCACAGATTACCAGCCATTTACGTAAGCCGTGTACGATAGGAATCCAAAAGCTAAAATAAAGAGGTGGAAGGCATTTATTGATGAACGTGGTGTTAAAATTTTCTAATAGCCAGAAAAGGAGGCCACCCATATTTTAGAAAACGATCCCCGGTCAGACAGCAACATTACACAGCGAAATTTCACTGACATATACGATCAAAACTATCGACTTGCCTGTTAATTGTTTTAAAAAACAGATTGTAATCGAAGAGTGCAGTAATACAAGGCATATCATACAGTTTTTAAACAAGGAGAATCCGTAATGTGGACAAGCCGGACGTAATAAATGCGTTACTACGTCACTGCCCGTACTGGCTTTCATTCAAAAAAGTCTTGTGGATTACTTCCCAACAACGACTTTCCGACACCCAAAAAAAAAGGTTAGCGACATTTAGAATAAAACTGAAAAAAGAGAAATAGTAACCCTAGAACACAACAGGGTGCACAGAGCGGCACAGGAGAATATTAAGTAAATTCTTCAGTATTTCTTTGTCCCTTATCCTCTACTATTGTAGCTAACTGCTTAGTTTGTCCAAAAGCCAAATATGACCGCCACCCTCAAAAGGAAATCCTTGGAAGATCTCCGATTCCCTTACATGTAGGCGAGACATTGCATTTTAACATTTTTTTAACACACAGGAGGTACTTTTGGACGTGGACAGATAAACTTTCCAAATTTGCAATTGCGCAACCCATAGGATCTCGAACGATAACCGATATAGAACCTGCAATTTTGCAATTAATGAATTTGAAGACAATATTTTGCGACAATGAACCGTCTATTAACTCTGAGTAAATCAAGTCACTTTTATCAAATCGTTTTATTTTTGAGATAGAGAACGCAATACCACTTTATAGAACATCAAATGGGCAAGACGAATGCCTTCGCAACACGTTTTGGAAACAGCTCGATGCCTGAAACTTGAAAGAGGCATGAATGATACAGCCCATCTTATTCTTCAGGCAACGATTGAATACAATAAAACAGTTCACTCAGTCATTAATAAAAGACCGATCGACATTATTCATTGAAAACCTCCGAATTAGCAAACGAAATCGTGGAAAAACCTTTGAGGTCGGATAAACCGTTCTGGTAAAACTAAGCAAACACCTGGGAAATAAAGTTTCCTCTTGGGATAAGAAAGAAATTATCAAAACAGACCTCGGGACAACTGTCCTCATAAAGGGGATGGTGGTTCATTAAGATAGTCTACGCTAGGTATGTATATAATAAGTTTTAAATTTATAGTACTATTATTCTTCCTTGGAATGAAACCGTTAAGGAAAACAGACGACTGAAGTCTGGACACTGAGAAGAGAGAGGTGGAGAAATTTTATAAATTTAAAATTTGTCAAATCGCACTATTTACCAAAGCTACTATAAAGATTGGTTCGCTACGATAGTTTTTGGGAGAGATAAGATTTTGGCTGTACTTCGTTCTTGAATTTCAACCGCGCCGGTAATCATCGCGCAGAACAGCTATATTAAATAATAAATCGTCTTGGGAGCACAATAAACAAGTATTTGTAAAAATAAAAAGCTTAAATTTATAATTTATACCTTAACAGCCAAGACTTCGAACTTTTGTTTTGAACTAACGTGTTATTAGAATTTTCACTTAGTGTTGGAATCAATGTGCTAACAATTTCATTTCCTCTGATGCTTTGGTTCGATCTCACGATTCTTTTTTTTAAAGAGTGTTTTTTAACAATTGTTTTTAAATTGAGTATTTCATTTGAGAGATAATTAGATAATTTTAGGTCCTGCATTAATTTTCTGTAAGTAAAAATATTAAAATTCGATTTTGCTTAAAAACAAAACTACATTTTACCTTTGATAATCCATAATATAAATAATTGCCTGTAATTCGATTTTATTTTGGTTGTCATATCTACATTTAATACACACGGAGAATAAGTCTGTTGGCGTTAAATGAGTACTTAATAAGTCATAAATATTTGTTTCTATTTTGATGGCCCAAACAATTGTTTGCCATTGTAATATTATATGTATAAAATATAAGTTTCGAGACATTTCTATTGAATCTGATTATTTCTATGAATTCTGACTTTCTTTTAAACGTTGAATAGCTCACCAGAACTAAAACTGGTAAGCAATTTTAGTTCCGCTCCATGCGTTCGTTCCATACGGTCAATGAAGCATTGAAGGTAAAAATGAAACGCTTATTGTCAAGAGACATTATACCATGACGGTGTTTTTATTTGTAGAAAGAAATACTTTATGACCTACAAAACGAATACTTTTCACGTACTAAAATATAACAAATAATTATTCTCATGGGTGCTTTATTGCAGATTGCTAGTTTTGAGCTTTAAAGAGTCCATCAAGTACAGAAAATAGCTATAAACAATAAAGGATACCGAAGCACATCGAGTGTTTGTATACCCTTGCAGTTAGATCTTCTACCATTTAGAATTAATACAATAAAAATAATTTTTAGTTGTATTAATTTTTCAATCGTTCCAATGGCAGCTATATGATACAATAGTCCGATTTTTATAAAATTGTAAACAAAGTTCTAGAATTATATAAAATGGATATGAAACTGCAGTGTTTCATTCAGATAGCATAAAAACTGAGACTAGTTTGTTTAGAAACGGACAGACGAAAGTGGCTAGATCGACTCGGATGTTAATGCTGATTACAAATATATTTACTTTATATAGTCGGAGATGATTCCTTCATTGCTTTGCAAACTTCTGACTGAAATTATAATAACCTGCAAGGGTATAAAAATAATTCCAATAAGATTATATTTGTAGCTTATTAGTTTTAAATTTTCAAGTTTCCTTATCTTATATAATAATAATATATATATATAATATATAATATATAATATATAATATATAATATATAATATATAATATATAATATATAATATATAATATATAATATATAATATATAATATATAATATATAATATATAATATATAATATATAATATATAATATATAATATATAATATATAATATATAATATATAATATATAATATATAATATATAATATATAATATATAATATATAATATATAATATATAATATATAATATATAATATATAATATATAATATATAATATATAATATATAATATATAATATATAATATATAATATATAATAATTAATATATAATATATAATATATAATATATAATATATAATATATAATATATAATATATAATATATAATATATAATATATAATATATAATATATAATATATAATATATAATATATAATATATAATATATAATATATAATATATAATATATAATATATAATATTTAATATACTAGCGGCCCGTCCCGGCTTCGCACGGGCATTAAACATTACATTTAGATTTGTCAATTTTAACACATTCATAATAATTATAATAATATGACACATATTCATCCTTTTTTTTTCAATTATTGAGGTCATAACCCTAAAAGAAAATACATTTATTTTGTTAGTGCTTCTCTGTAAACAATATTTGATGTTGTTTTATTTTGTGGCAGCAAAATAAATTGATTTTCAGGGGCTCCGACTCGCGATAGACCAACATACAGTTGACCATGAGTAAAACATTTATTTCGCAGATCGATCCCTACTAATTCGAAGGTTTGGCCTTGGGACTTGTTAATTGTTAATGCGAAAGATGTTTTTACTGGAAATTGAAGCCGTTTAAATGGGATTGGCAGATCAGTTGGGATCATCGGTATCCTCGGTATATGAGCTAGTTGACCACTTGCTGGTCCAGTGATAATATTTACTACTATTAAATTGTCCTTTAACTCCTTAATAAGCAGCCTCGTCCCATTACACATGCTCGAAGGGTTTAAATTTCTTAAAAGCATAATTGGGATTCCGATTTTAACGTCAATTCATGGGGTGGCAGTCCAGAAGGGTTCAACGAATTTAAAAATTCCTGTGGATAATGGACTGCATCTTCAATATTCGTTACAGTGTCGATCGATTTGTATGTTTTTGTTTGGCCGGGGACTTTTTGAACAATCAGATTATTTATTTCATTGACAGTATCATTCTTAGGTGATACTATAGCCCGAGAACACAGCCAATGGACGTCTCTTTCGTGCAAATTCTCGATATCAGGGTATACAAAATCTATTAAATTTTCCAAATTATGGAGTATTTGCCATAGAGACTCATCCAGAAGAATGTCACAATGACCGCTTAAATTTGGAGTTGGAAAAATTCCTTCCCCAAGTTTTAGCAGTTGCTGTGGGAAATCGCTATCAGTGATTCCATGAAGACGAGCTCTCACATTTGTCCTTAATTTTAACGTTTCAATCGTAGTCCATATGGGAGACGATTTCAAGCATGCCTTGATGATATCTGCTCGCGTGCCTCTGTTAATAACGGGGAGAGTCTGTCGAAAATATCCAGCAATTACAAAAGTAATCCCGCCCATAACTGCAGAGGAGTTCCTTAGATCCTGTAAGGTTCATCGTGCATTCGTCCCACATAATCAATGATGCCTCTTGTAGTAATTTACCAATAGGTCCATTTTTGCGTATTGAACATGTAGATTGT